>NC_081407.1:264933073-265058073 GCF_030272615.1 Cryptomeria japonica | reverse complement strand
AAATATGGTTATGCTCTGCTAAGACTTTCTTGGTGATCTTCAAGCGGTATAGCCTTGCTGTCATTTCTTAAGATTGTTATATTTTGAACATATATAGACATAAAGCCATATATCCATATTTCATATAGATATATGTATATATGCTTATATATTTAAAAATGTCGATCTTTCAAATTTTTGTTTCAATGATGATCTTCTCTGTTATTTCCAGCTTTTTCGTACTAGGCTAGCTTAGATGGCTCTTTTATCATCCACGCTTTTTTGGGGCATGGTAGGATCTCTGTTTAATTCAAAATATATTATGAACGATAGCCCATTGCACTATCTATGCTAGAAGGACTAAAGATCCCTCTGGAAGGTTAGCAACTTGGTCTCTGCATTCGAAGATCTTTATGAGTAGTTTTGATCTTTCTTGATGTTTTGTCTCTTGTTTTGTTCTTAAGAATTTTTCAGGCTATAATGTCTCTAGGTTGTTTTAACTTGGCTTCGTAATTTTGTTAAGTTGTGTATATGCTTTGCGTCATCCTCTTCCCTGTGTATGATCGGCCCCAGCCACCTTCAGGCTTTCTAGGCTTTCCATGGTCGCAATATATATATATATATACATGTATATATATATATATACATGATGTATATACATGTATGTATATACATGTATGTATATACATGTATGTATATACATACATGTATATATATACATGTATGTATATATATATACATGTATATATATACATGTACATATATATACATACATGTATATATATATATACATGTTTATATATATATAAACATATACATATATGCTTTGCGTCATCCTCTTCCTTGTGTATGATCGGCCCCAGCCACCTTCAGGCTTTCTAGGCTTTCCATGGTCGCAATACATGTATATATATATATATATATATATATATATATATATATATATATATATATATATACATGTATATATGTATACATACATGTTTACATGTATATATACATGTATACATGTATATATACATGTATACATGTATACATACATGTTTACATGTATATATGTATACATGTATATATACATGTTTATATGTGTGTGTATATATATATATATTTGTGTGTGTGTGTGTGTACATATATGTATATATGTATACATGTATACATATATATGTATATATGTATATGTATATGTATACATATATATACATATATACATATATATGTATACATGTATATGTATACATGTATACATATATATACATGTATACATATATATATATATATATATGTATGTATGTATACATGTATACATATACATACATACATATATATATATATGTATGTATATGTATACATGTATACATATACATACATATATATATATGTGTGTGTGTGTGTGTGTGTGTGTGTGTGTGTGTGTGTACATATATATGTATACATATACATATACATCTATATATATATATATATATAGATGTATATGTATATGTATACATATACATACATATATATATATATATATATACACATGTATACATATATATATACATGTATACATATATATATACATGTATACATATATATATATATACACATGTATATATATATATAATCATATTCATATATAGTTTCCTATTTTCCTGCCTGTTCTCTCAGTTTTAAGTTAAATCAGTCTCAGATGCATATGTCAATATTCCTCTTTCTTCCCAGTAATCTCCAACATCATATTATTAGATTGAGGGTCAACTTGATAAAATTTTATCTCACTTAAAGCTTTCCCATGACACTCAATTAGGGTCTGGAAGGCTCTCGAACCATAATCTTTAAGATGGTAGCTCCCCGCAATCTCTTTGCAGGAATATTTATGGAATTTGCCTTGTTAATGTTTATTGAGTTTATGTTCTTCATTGGGTAATCACTCTCGCATTATGTTTCTGGAGATTTTTTTAGACTAATATTTTGAGTTGTGTATCCTAACAGGGTTACCATCCAGGCAGGTATGATATATTGTATAAGTTGACCTATTTTGTTTTCCTTTTCCTAACATTCTAGTGAGAGATTTTCTCAAGATTTTGTGCAGCATAGGGAGCAGAGCATGCTTAACCATGTGTTTCAGGAATAGCAAGAACTATCGCCCACAAATGGCAGGATCACCCCAAGCGATGGGCAATTTGTTGCTCAACTTTACATAGAGGATTTTTACATACAATCTTCATTATTTTGGACAAGTTCCCTTTGTGATCTTGTATCTCCATTTTGTATCGTATTCTTAATTTTTTCTGATCCTTGAGGGATCTAGGCTAGACCAGAGGTTTTCTTCCCTCCATTCTTTCCTACTGGTGCCCACACTGAATGGAGGTGTAAATGTAAATCTATCTATTTTTTTAAATTAATAAAATTCTTTGGCCTCAGCCTTTTATCGATAAAAAAAACAAAACATAATTATAATATCCACAAGTTGGCCACAACAAAATCCTAAACCAAACATGTAATAGGCCAATCTAATAGCCCACACACTACTTAGAAAGAACATGCTATGTAGTTCCTAGTGTTACCTCCAATGAACACATGCTACGATTCTTTGTCGTATCAAAACATAGTAGCAACCTACTGAATTAACTAGCACAGTAAGGTCCTTTTGTCACTTCAAAGTTTCAATCCACTAAACACTAGCTCCAAAAACCCTAAAATATGATAATCGTGTTGATGCAGTCAAGGCAGGGAGATCTAATGAAGGATAGCCAAACCTTGCAACTTAACACATAAACCATGCACAACATATTGGTAACTGGTAACAAGGTGCCAAAAATAGCAGAAAGAACAACCGGTAACAACACAGAAGACTTAACCAGTAAACAATTTGAATGAATCCTATTACAATCTAGAAAGTTATACATGCCACATGCTAGATCACAGTCCAGGATACAAACAATGCTTATAATGCAATTACAAGATCCGCAGATCATCCTCATATCCAATCGGCCTCCGGTAATAGTCTACCGGGTCTCTCCTAATCTGGACCTCAGCCCTACCAGATCAGAATCCAATCTTTTCTACATCTTCGCTCAATCTCAATGCTCTATCTTCAATATTATAACTTCTCTTATGCCTTCAAATGATTCACAATCTTCCATATATATATCGCCCACAAATAATTACAACTTAATCATGTCGGCCCAAAGACCAACTAGTTCATGAAACGTGCAACTGTAACGTGTTGGCTCAATCACTTAACAACAATCTCCAAAACATAAAATGATGCATAGGCCTCTAAGAATACCGACCAAGGCCCAAAGCAACACCTCAAATGGTCTTCAAGTCATGGAGATCAACCGCAACCCGAAATCATCTTTGCCCAGCAAATAGTTAGGCTAACCAGTAAGAACACACCAACCGGGACAATACCAGAATCCACATCTTACCGAAAACAAAGCCAAAAGCTATGAAACTTAAACATGATAATGACCATGAACACAAGGGAATAAAACCAAAACCAACATGCTAAACACTCAAACATGAAGAAATGCCAAGCACTCAAGCAATTCCACTGAAAACTGCTCAACCGGTAAGAACTAGATCGGTGCTCCTGCATCAGCCTCTCTAGGTTAATTGAAAAGTGAGTCCCATCACTTGCTCAGGTTTGTCGATCGGTCAGTAGGTACTTACAACTGCCTCATGGATTTCGGCGACCTAACCATAGCTTCTAGTTGCCTCTCCACGGCGATCTACCGATACAAACTACAACCTGCCTCAATCGGCGATCTATTCAAGTCTCCACCCACTAATTGCCTCAAGCTCAAGCTCTAAGATCAGTGGTCTACCTGAAAACCTTGTTCTACCTCACACTCGACGATCTGAACAAGTCCACAAGTTGCCTCAATCTTCTCTCCAACCAATCGGTACACAAACAACACTCTGTCCAACAACAAGTTCACAAACTAGCTTTTATACCATTTGATGTAGTCAAGGCAGGGAGATCCAATGAAGGACAACCCAACCTTGAAACTTAACACATAAACCATGCACAACATACCGATAACTGGTAACAAGGTGCCAAAAATAGCAGAAGAACAACTGGTAACAACACAGAAGACTTAACCGATAAACAATGTGAATGAATCCTATTACAATCTGGAAAGTTATACATGCCACATGCTGGATCGCAGTCCATGATACAAACAATGCTTATAATGCAATAACAAGATCCATAGGTCATCCTCATATCCAATCAGCCTCTGGTAATAGTTTGTTGGGTCTCTCCTAATCCGGACCTCAGCCTTCCGGCCTCAGCCCTACCGGATCAGAATCCAACCGGTTCTACATCTTCACTCAATCTAAATGCTCTGTCTTCAATCTTCTAACTTCTCTGATGTCTTCAAATGATTCACAAGCTTCCATATATATACCGCCCACAAATAATTACAACTTAATCAAGTCGGCCCAAAGACCAATCGGTTCATGAAATGTGCAACGGTAACATGTCTGCTCAATCACCTAAGAACAATCTCCAAAACATAAAACGATGCATAGACCTCTAGGAATACCAGCCAAGGCCCAAAGAAACACCTCAAATGATCTACAAGTCACGAAGATCAACCGCAACCCGAAATCATCTTCGCCCAACAAACAGCCAGGCTAACCGGTAAGAACACACCAACCGGGACAATACCGGAATCCACATCTTATCGGAAACAAAGCCAAAAGCTATGAAACTCGAACATGATAATGACCATGAACACAAGGGAATAAACCCAAAACCACTATGCTAAACACTCAAACATGAAGAAATGCCAAGCACTCAAGCAATTCCACTGAAAACTGCTCAACCGATAAGAACTAGATCGGTGCTCCTACATCACATGTGTAGACATATACTCTCCTTTCAAACCATGGATCATAACTCACAAGATTGATAAAATGCATAGCATAAAGAACTATTTGTGTAAACATATTGTCTAAGGAACGGACCTCAAAACATTCTGGAAACCCTTTTTGGATCACCTCAAATACTAGTGATAAATACAAGATGATGTAACATACATTCTACAATAGGTATCATCAATATCAATATCATATATCTTAGTCTTTTTTAATTGTTTTGGAGCACCAAAGCCTAGTCATAATACTAGCACTT
Source organism: Cryptomeria japonica (assembly GCF_030272615.1). NCBI lineage: Eukaryota > Viridiplantae > Streptophyta > Pinopsida > Cupressales > Cupressaceae > Cryptomeria > Cryptomeria japonica. The sequence goes on along the minus strand of NC_081407.1, from coordinate 265,052,966 downwards.
ACACCTTAATGAGCTGCAATAGCTACGCCAATGGAAAGATATGCTTTGAGTAATATACTAGAGGGATAGAAAGAGTTGCAAGAAATGAACATTACCTTTGTTAGGAGTAATTATTTAGAATACAATTTATCTGATCTTGAAATGTGGGTAAAAACTAAATATGAGTGGATAAAACTTATAATTTAAACTGGTAAGCTATGCAAAATATTTTTTGTAATACAAAATGTTGTTACGAAGTCTGAAGATGATTAACTTAGGATATTGGTTACATTGAATATATTTTTTCTAAGCTATATTCATGAATATGGTTATCAATACTGGTATTTATTAGCCAAACCTAAAATGTCAACTCTTGACATGATATATTATTTTTTATTAAGGTAAAAACGGGTTTTGAAGGGGCCCCGAAACCCTTTACAAATCAAGCTTTAATAGAAAAAGCAACAAGAAACAACAAGGAATAGGCCAACGAAAAGCCAACAGAAAACCATAGAAAACCAGCAAAAGCCCCACAAAACCGGCTAGACCCAAGAAGAAAAACTAATTGATTTTTTTTAGGGCATTATCTAGGGTGTTGCTAATCCCATGTAGTTCTTTGATGTTGTCCCTGAAATTTGGGAGATCCTTCGCAAAAGCAGCCACAACTTTCTTGACACTCGCCCTATTCCTCTTGGCAGCACCACCAACCGGAGTAGCTTCACCACTACCAATCTGGATAGTCTCATCATCCATGTCAAGTTCCACCACCGGCTTAGGAGAGCTGGTATGATCGAAGACCTTAGCAATATCCTCCAAATTTTTAGTGACAGTTAACAGGATATTTGGGATAATACCCATCAAATTTTTCATGGCCTCTCTCCCTTCTTCCAGCGATTTAACCTTCTCCTCCATATCATGCTTCCATTTTATTTGCTCCCTGTCATCATTCTCCTTCTTCTCATCCATATTTTTCCCCTTTTTTCTAGGTTCTTCAAGAGTTCATAGGTCCATCTGTCATAATCCAGTCTCGCCTCGGTAAATTTTTTGAGGTTATCCAGGAATAACCCATTGTTTTCCTTATCCTCGCTTAAACTTTCCTTAGTCATATTCTTCTCAGGTTCCTTGTTCCTTTCTCTCTCAGAGTTCACATCTATTTCCTCATTATCCTTGTAATCCACATCCTCCATGGGATGGCTGTTGTCCTTGCCAGGGCATTCGCTGTGGATAGGGCTTTCATTGTCAGACTCATTATCACCGCTTTCCTCCTCAATACCCACCTCCTCATCTTTCCAGCTATCATCACCATTGAAATCATCCATCTCCATATCGTTGCCTTCTTTTTCCATTTCCTCTGTTTCCATCCCAGGGGCATTCTTTCTTTTTTTGCTAGAAGATGCCTTCTCCTTGCCGGAATCGCCTCCCTCCATCTTTCTCTTCCCCGGGGAGGCGGATAACATCTTGTTTTCCAGCAGGGCGAGGGTTTTGCAGTGCTCATAGATGAGCAGCAAGAGCCCACAATGGAGAACCGGACTAGAGGGATTCTTACTATGTTTATTGAGGGACCTGGAAAGGGACCTGAAAAGGTAGTAGGGCAGGGATACCTTTTTGTCGTGTCTGAAATGGTTTAAAAGAAAAAAGTGGTAGGTGTGGGCTCTGGAGAAACAACCCTCAACCATGATATATTCCATTATAGTGTTCAAAACCTAGCCCCAGATTTTCTTGATATTAGCAGCTTCATAGTAACCTCCTGTCGCTTTACCAATTCTGTCCCTCTCTTTTTCCTTCCGTGGGAACATATTAACCGCGTTGTTGGAGACTTTAAGGTATCTAAAAAAATTAAGCCCAGTATGGGGCATGCCAGTCACAGTAGCTATGAGGCATGCATCCAGCTTGAACTTAACTCCATAGATTTTAAAGGAACCATTACACTAATTTTTAGAAATTTTGGTAACGACAAGATTTACCCTACCTTTATCATAATCCGCAAGCTTCTCCATAAAGCTTGTGAGGGATCCTTTTTCCAGTTTCGCCAACACCTTCGGCATTGCTTTCCATGTTGATGGATTATCAGGTTCCTCCCTCCTTAAATCTCCTCCCATCTTCGAATTCTGATTATCAACTCTGTTTCTCTACAGACTCAACACTCCTTTCCTATAGTTACTCGAGATTTTGAACTGGGTGACCCACACAGCGTGCGACGTATTATAAGAAATGGTAGGGGATTTGTCGTTTTGCCAGGTGATAATTACCTTTCCATCAAGGCAAGAATTAATCATATGCTTTGTCATGATTATGTGGTCCTTCCCTTCCCATATATTTGTCCCTTCTAAGGAGCTCTTTAGTGTTTATGTTGACATCTTCCCCATGCCAAATCATTTGGGAATCAGAGTTAACCCCTAGGTTTGCCAGACAATCCGCCACCGTATTTTTTTCTCTAAAGGCATGTTGAATAATAATATCTTTAAAACTAGCAATAATTTCCCTAGCTTGCAAGATAATATTTTCAATTGACCATGATGGCTCTGACTCCCCCTTCAAACACTTAATAATATTAAGTGAGTCTCCTTCGAGCCATAATTTATCATGATTAAGATTCTTGGCTATAATTAAGGTGTTCAGGGCAGTAGAGGCTTCGACAAAATGACTTGTTTGACTCCCCAAAGGACCAGCCACTGCCACTAAGCAACTTCCAGAAGAATTCCTGACAATGCCCCCCTATCCAGCTTTACTTGGATTCCCCTTAGAGGCCCCATCAAAGTTAGCCTTAATCCACCCTTGAGGAGGAAAACACCAAAAGAGACCTTCGCTTCCCTTTTCCTTGCTAGAGGTGGTAGTGGAGAGGTTCCACCTGTCTTTGAAGTCATCTTTAGAAACTGGTCCATGATCAGTGCCATAGATACATTTACATATACTCCTGTAAATTTTATCCACCACCACTTCAGGAGTAGCACTTTTATCCCTGAAAATCCTATTGTTGCGATCTTTCCAGATATTCCAGATAACATTTGGAAGAGTAAGTCTCCAAGTCTCCACAATCTTAGAATTAGAGTTGGGGCAGTGCCATTGCTGCCAAGTTTCCCCTAGGGAGTTCGGGAAAACCTAGCTCAAGTTCCATCTACTTAAGATGATTTTCCATATATCCTGACTAAAGGTACACTGATTAAGAATATGGCAGGCAGTCTCTTCTTCCCTGCAACAAAGAGAACACCTGTTAGGAAAAAAAAAACCTCTCTTTTGAAGGTTGTCCAAGGTTAAAACCTTGTTTTGGATGAAATCCAAAAAAACATATTAACTTTAGGAACTAACTTCTTGTTCCAGACTTTAGCCCAAATAGGAATTTCTTCCACATATTCATTATGGATAGCCACAACAGAGGAGAGAAAGTATTTCCCATTTAGGGTTTCCCTCCATATCAGTCTGTCATCTTTGTTGTCTCTAGGAACTATAGCAGAGAGAGCAATCTAAAGGGACTTAAGCTCCGAACACTGCTGGCTAAAATCAATCCAGTTCCCATTTCTCCAGTAGTCTCTAACCAGCTCCCCAAACCTGCTTTTGAACCAATCCTTCCATTCATTAATGATTGGAACATCCTCTAGAGGTTTGTCCAAAATCCACCTATCTTCCTAAAATCTAATTCTCCTACCATCCCCAAGGTTCCAAGTTCATCCAGCAGCAACCCAACTTTTAGTTGATTGAACAACATTCCATATAGCCGAACCTTCAACAATAAAAGAATCATCTAAGAATTCTTCCTCAGAAGGTTGCATATAGAGATATTTGTTATTCCAGATGGAGTTCCATTCTCTTTCCTCCCCTTTCATTCTCCAAATTTGTTTGGCTAATAAAGCCTTATTCATGGAACTAATATTCCTTAAACCCAACCCACTTGAGGCCTTAGGAGAACATATTTATTCTAGGCAATTAGGGGAATTCTATTTTTGACTTCCACCTCCAACCAAAGAAACTTTTTTTGGATTCTTTCAATAGCTTCTGCAAATTTTTTGGGGATTTTGAACAAACTGAGAGCATAGACAGGTAGGTTTTGGAGAGTGGCTTTAAGAAGAGTAACTTTGTCCACTTGACTAAGGACAACCCCTTTCCAACCAGCAAGTTTTGAGTTAAATCTATCCACCAGCTTGACATGATATATTGTTGTCCAAGAAGACCTGTGTATCTTTACTTTGGGTAGTTGCCTCGTACAATACTCTACATAGACCAATAATTGAGTTAGGGTATTATCATTGAAGATGTGTCAAATTTTTGAAGTAATTATATAATTTGAATCAATAGATAAAATGCAAAATTATAGAAGAGGAAAATTACAGAGATTTCAACCATTGATTTTTATTTTATTTTTAAATGTTGAGTTGTGTAATATTAGAAGATATAATTTGTCAATATTTGATTTATAGTATCGTAGACACCTAAAATTGTCCTGTCTAATTAAATAAATATTTTATTTATTTAATTATTTTATCATAATTCTTCTATTAATTAAATAAATCTTTATTTATTTAATTAATTCAGTTATCCTCTTCTAGCCTTATTTCACATTTAAATAAATACTTTTATTTATTTAAATTATCCTTCCCCTAAAATTAAATAAATACTTTTATTTATTTAATTAATCCCACTTTTTCTATTAATTAAATAAATCTTTATTTATTTAATTAATTCATTAGCCTTTTCTACTTATGACACGTCATTCATCTCTTAATTCCTACACTACCTACCCTCTCATTATTTTGTTATTTCCTCTACCTACCCTCTAACTCTAGCCGACCATTTATCTTTTACACCTCTCAATCTTATCCCTCCATTTCTTATAGTGACTTCTATATAAGGAGATGTTTCCTTCATTATCAATTCTCCTAATCATTCTAATCAGTCTATTCCCACTTCAAACATTCTAGCATTCGAACTTTCATATGCGATCAAGCCTACTTGCAACCATATTTCCGTTCTTTGTTGACCTCTTGTGCACACATAAAAACTGAGAGCAAATATATCAAGCAAGATCAATGGAGATAGGAAGAATGGAGATTCAAACCCTATTGGACATGTGATGGTATAATCTTTGTGATTTTGTTGATTTGCATTGTCTTAGGTAATATTCATATGTTATGGTGGATCTTTGTTGTTGTTAGGCTAGGGTTTTGTGGTTGAATTCATTTAGTCTTTCAATATTGTTGTTTTCATTTTTACCATAAACATTTTGGCACGTCTAGTGGTACATGGATTTTTGTTAGATCTATGATTTTTTGTTTTTTTTGTAGGTTTTCTTAACCCTATATTGTTGTTTTGTAAAACAATCTGGAGAATAACCTTGTGCAGCTAGGGTTTTGGACACAAAATTAAGATCTTAGACAAATCTGATCCAATTTCACAAACGGCTTGGAATTTTTGTACCAAATTTTGTTGATAGGTTGATGACAGTATCAAGAGATTTCAATCCAAAATTCAAAATTTTTGGAGCATATTTGCATTTTATATGATTTTTTATAAAAAATTAATTTTGAGAGCAAATGAGAGACTTTTTCTGATTTTCTTATATATTTAGAAAGCTCTCCAATTTATACACATGATCTGTTCTTTGTGATTTTAATTTTGATGCAAAATATTTCCTAAAAAATTAGATCTTTAAAAATTAGGGTTTTTCATTATTTTGATTAGATCTCACATACAGCTTTTAGTTTTGTCATCAAATTTTTGTTGCAGGTCAAGAACAGTATTAGACATGCTCAGTAAAAAATTAGATTTTTGGGAGCATATTCGAATTTTTTATGCATTTTCATACAAAATTAATTTTGAGAGAAAAATGAGCGAATGTTTTGGATTTGTTTACAGTTTTGAAAAGTTCTCATAACTATACACAGGATATGTTCTTTGTGACTTTAATTTGGATGCAAAATAATTCCTAAAAAAATCGGATCTTCAAAAATTAGGGTTTTGCATTATTTTGCTCATATATCACAAACTGCTTGGAATTTTCGCAGAATTGTTTTTATGCAGGTGTGGAAGGCTATTAGGAGTTTCCAATAAAAAATTTAGATTTTTTGGATTAATGTTGCATTTTCTATGATTTTTTTATGATTTTTCATTAAAATTTAATTTTTGGAGCAAATTAGAAACTTTTTTGGATTTCCTTACATTTCTGGAAATGTCTTGAAATTTTACAGGTGGTATGTTTTTTATGATGCAAAATAACTCATGGAAAATTAGATCTTTGAATCTATCAAAAAAATGTCTTGTCGAAGGCCCCTATTTCACAGTCTTTTGGATCTAAAATTTACCTAACTTGTGTGCTTGCAGGAGGGGTATTATTGCAAAACTGCTAACAAATCTTTGTTGCAGAATTTTGGCAAGGGTTTTTGATCTTTATTGTGTGCCTTGTTTTCATAGATTACCAAACACTTCAATTAGTGCACTAAAATTGAACCAGTGTCTTTTGTGTCTTAGGCAATAGGCACTTTTGTGTTTATCTTTAGAGGGCTTGCCTCCCCGTGTGGTCATTAGGACTACTAGTGAGGAGGAAACAACCCAAGTGGTAGTGAGGAAAACCCACCTCTTTCAAACCACTATAAATAATTGTATCCATGGTGAAAGCCATGGGTAACGTGTGCTAATTAGTTCATACCGATACTATGTCTCCCCATAAACTCGTTTGATCAAATTTATTTGATCAGTAGTAGGGCGTAACCCCTACTGGCTGGGAGCCTTCTGTATTTATAGAGCTGAAAGTGCTGCATGTATGGCCACACGAGTGGATGCCCTTACTAGCACCTTTTTTTTTTAGAAAGCCAAAATCCTTCTAGTTGTTGGGGCAGGAGGTCAGACCTCTGGAGCGGCCCACACACATATGGTTCTTAGTAGAGATACAAAGTTCGCCACTGGGAGTTTTTGTGGGGACTGGTACTTGGCTGCCCCGGAGAAGTGAGTGTCGAGGGTGGAGCTAGTGGGGTCAAGCATCTAAGTATCTGCTCTGAATAGCATAGCCTCGGGGGAAACCCCATGTGGGATCAACAACTATTTTCCTGGCCAACCATAAGAATTGTGCTTGTCTTCTTTTAAACATTTGAACATTCAAGATCAAACATCAAAACATTGTGTCTTTTGTGTCTTCAAGTGTATGCAAAACATTTTTTTTACATCAAATAACACACTTTCTTTGGAGTCATTTTGAGTCTAAACACTTGCAAACATTGAGTCCTCATCAACATTGTGTCCTCTTGTCACAAAAAAAAGTCAAAAATTCAGATTTAGTCACAACAAACAACTTCACAAATTTGAAAAATTGCACTCAGATTCTGGCAAAAACACGTTTGTGTTGGATAACCGCGTCTGTGAAGTATACAGGCACGTCTGTGCTCGGTATTGGAAAAAATTATAGTCCAACAAACAAGAGTAGTCAGTTTCAGACTTATTGAGCCTCCTAGGTTATCTCTTCGGGTTTTCATCTAGAATTCATCCTATTTTTGGGTCTCACAAAGTCCATCATTGCTTTACATCTTGCATTATATTCACATTTGTCTAAACTTGAGTCAAATGGTCACCTACTTGTCCTCATCTTGCTTTGTCAACACAATACATACAACAACATTTTGCTAATTGGTCTCTCATCAAGATCTATCACCTTTGGGTCTCATTTGGTCTTACTTAGAGCCAAGGTCAACTTACCTCATCAAGAGAAACTATCATCTCTTTGGAAGACACACCTACTCTACCACATACATACTTGGTCTTACACTTTGGACATTGCAAGTACACCTCAGATTCATTTACATTCCATCCAACTCTTGGTCTTCCATACTCTTTCAATTTTCATCTAGTTTCACACATCTTGGTCAAGACCTAGTTCATGGTTGAAACCCGTTCCCAAAAATCTAGGAGGGAAGGTAAAGAGGCTCAAGAGTCTGCAAACATGAGTGGCTATGAGTATGACAATGATATATTTTTCAATTCTGATCATACCACATTATCAGACATGGACATTTATAGAAGCACTCAAAATGTTGAGAACATGGATAATACAAACAACAATGATACACACAATGACAATGTGGACAACATTTCAGTACATTCAGCAAAAGTGGAAGACTCTATTATGGATCCCCATTTTAATAGATTGGTTGAGGAAATCATGAGAAGAGATATACAATATTTATTAAAAGTGATGGCACAAAGTGGAGCTAAGATACCTTGTGATTCGAAATGTCTCAAATAGTGGAAAATCGACCTATGCAAGAAACTCAACTCAACATGGATCAAAAGAGACCTAATAGTGGAGGTACTAGAGGACCACGTTTTGTGCCTGAGTCACCGTCATCTTTGTTTCAAAAACCTGAGGTCCCAAAAACACATGGTCAAACTTATGATACTCATGAAAGAGTATCTCATGAACAACTCTATCTGCGCAGACCTCTATGGAAGTCTTATGCATATAAATACACTCAATTGCATACCAATGCTAAGGACCAACCTACAAAACAATTGAATATCCAGAGGCATGCTCAAAATTTGGACACAAGAAAACCCCGTGTCAAATTTGGGGGCACTACACTAGAACAAACTCATGACATGCCTGTAGAATATGATATACATGGATAAAGGAGATATTCCATTCCTCATTATGACTATGTACCAGATGGTTCTCATACATAGTATCATTATAGACCTCATCCTTATGAACATGTTTATGATCAATACCATTCATACATGCAGTATGCTCCTCCTCCACCCAGTAGCTTACGCATGGGATATGGTCCAAGAAGTTGGTCTCCACCTAAGAACAATTTGGAATAGCAAATTAAGGACTTACAAAATAAAATGGAGGATATAAATACACCAAAGCCAACTTATACAATGAGAGACATATGTCCTTATCCATTGGATAGAAACATTCCAATGCCTCCATTTCCTACACATTTCGTGACACCTAAGTTTGATAAGCACAGAGGCAAAGGAGACTCTAAGGCACATATAAGACATTTTTTCACAACTTGCATTGAGGTAGCAGCAGAAGAAACATACTTGATGAGATTGTTCCCACAAAGCTTAGGTGATCAAGCTATGGAATGGTTCTCCCAACTTCCACCTGGAATTAAGTCATGGGGTGATCTAGCAGAAGATTTTATACAATATTTCTCATATAACATAGATATAGATATATCAGTCACCACTTTGTGCAACACAAAGAAAAAGGATGGCGAGTAATTTTCATCATTCTTACAAAGATGGAAGAATTTAGCCAGCAAATGCTCTTGTGAAATTCCACAAAAACAAATGGTAGAGATGTTCACACATAATGTCCACAGAGAAATTGGTTAAGACTTAAGAAAAGATTGTTTGTCCACTTTCAAGGATGTCATTGAGAAAGGCTTAGTGACAAAGAAGGTCTTAATTGAGCAAGGAGTCATTAAGATATTCAAAGAAAACAAAGAGGACTTTAAAGGAAAAGACAAGCCACAATTTTGGAACAAGAACAAGAACACAATAAATGATGGTGTCGTTGATGCTAACATAGTGAGACCCAAAATCATTCTTTCTGGATCATCGAGTTCTACAGACAACCAAGTGAATACTCAAACAACTTCCAAACCATGAAGGAAATACACCCCATTGGGAGAACCGCTTGAATCAACTTTCAAGAAGCTAGTGGTAAACAAGATAATAACAATTCCTGACAATCCTTCATATGAACCAAAGGTCAAACCAAATTGGTGGAATGATGATGAATACTATGAGTATCACAAGAGCAAGGGACATAAAATAGGAAATTGTCATCGACTGAAGAACATCGTACAAGATCTTATTGATAGAGGTGACATCAAGATCGAACATTCATCCAATCAAGAACATGAGATGTTCAAGGAACCATTCCCTAAACATGACAAGGGAAAAGCCAAAGCCACATATGAGAAGGACAACTATACAAAAGCCTCCTATAACTATGATTCTATTGTTAATCACATTTTGTTGGACAATTATGTCTCTACCATTATCATAAAGGACAAAGCACCTAAAAATTCTACTCAAAGACCCAAAGTTGTCCTAAAAGGCATTGGACCTTATTTTGAATCTACCTCTAAATGTAATGCCACAACTCGACAAGGTAAGGTCCCTTTGCAAGGTGCTCCAACTAAAACCACCACTTCCTCAACAACCAAACCTGAGTATGATTTGGTAGAACAGTTAGGGAGAACGCCCGCACTTATCTCCATCCTTGAGCTTTTACGCATATCCCCTGCACATAAAGCCATCCTTGATAAAACTTTGAGAGAAACTTCTATCCCCATTGATCTGAACATGGACCATTTTCAAGCCATGGTGGGATACCTTTCCATTCCACACTCCCTTATATTCACAGAAGCTGATGACGCCTCTGTAAGCCAACCACATAATGTACCTTTACACATTGAAGCCTTCCTACACAAACATTGAATAAAATGAGTCCTGATAGATGGAGGAGTAGGTCTGAACATTTGTAAATTGAACACTATTAAACAATTGGGATATTCTGAAAAAGTTGTGAATTCTACACATGCTATCATCGTAAAAGCATATGATGACGAAGAGCCCTCATCTAAGGGCACGGTCACCTTACCTCTCAGAGTAGACCCAGTTACAAAGGATGTGGTTTGTCAAGTCCTTGATCTAGAGCTCACATACAACATACTCTTGGGATGCCCATGGATTCATAAGATGAGCGCAATCCCATCCACATATCATCGATGTACCAAGTTCCCACACGATGGAGTTGAAGTAATCGTCAAAGCTGATCCAAACCCATTCATATATTGCAACAATCTGTGACCTAGATCAAAAATAACAATCCCAGCCAATCGAGAAGTTGTTGCATCTTTAGCGTATGTTGATCCAGAATCCTTGAAAGCTTCTACATCAAAACAAGAAGAGATCAAAGAAAAGTTCAAGATTAAAGACACAGGATGTGGTGAGTATATATTTCATGTTGATCAACTTCCACTATCTCCTAAGGTATTCAACCAACAGGAACAATCTATAAACAATTTTCAAGGAATTGGTTGTGAACCACCTAGCATTGTGGCTACTAAGTCTGAATGCAAATCTCCTCTAGTGGTGAAAGTAACTCTTGATATCAATAGTCCTAAGAGTGGTTCCAACAAAGAATCTATTGAGAATATCGCCAGCCCTCTTGAGAACTCACATAGCCTTATCATTTCATCCACTAATTCCATTTCCACTCCTCTCCTAGACTTGGATAAACAAGAATTAGAAAAGCCCTTACTCATTAGGGATGAAAAATTAAGCTTTGAAAAGAAAAATCTAAAAGTAAAAAATAAAGAGAAGTCCTTTAGTTCAAATCAAAATCAAGAGCTATTGGACTCTGCAAAAATCAAGGTCAAGGATAAAAATCCTATGAAAGAAAAAGAACAAGAGTTGATCTCCCCTAATATCAAAATAACTGGAGGCAAAAGTTCTAAAATTTCAAGTCAAAAAGAATACTTGTTGATCCTAAGTCTTCATCATGCTATCCTACTTTCACTTCTTTTCGCAGTCATAAGCCTTCATAACTCATTCACTTGTTTCACACATCCATTCCCTTTTGGCGATACATCACATCAATGGAACTTTAATGGAACTTCCTCAAAGGACTTTGTTATCAGGGATGCCCAAACTTCTTTAGGTGACATGCATATGGGCCTGTGTAGTCCACACGCTAGTGATTCTATCTCAGTTCCTTTATCAAGGAAGATAGTCGCTCGAGCTACACATCATTCAATCAAGAAATGACACAACTACAATCATAAGGTAAAGCCTCACACATTTGAGGTGGATGACTTAGTTCTCAAAGAAAATCTTAAAAATTAGTAAGACAGAGAGAAGAAGGGCAAGTTTGAACCAAATTGGCTTGGTCCTTACATCATTACAATAGTTTACGGATCAGGTGCATATCATCTTTCCACCCCAGATGGAGAACCTTTGGAGGATCCAATCAACAACATGCACCTTCGCAGGCTTTACACATAGCTCTTCAGAAAAAGAAAAAGAAATAAAATTCAAAAATACAAAAAAATCATAAAATAAAAAATCGTTACTTGGTGAAAACCTGGCAAACAGGCACCTTGTGACACAAAAAAAATAAAAAAATAAAAAAAGTAAATAGAAAAACATTTCGTCCAATGGTGAAAACCACTTCGGTGGCGCCTTGGGCAAGTACCATGGTGAAAACTGGGTCATCGACGCCATGAGTAGAGACATCGCTCCTCCCTCCTTCGGGATTCGATCTCATCCTTCACTTTGCACACACTCATAGCTTATCCATCCATAACAAACTTACCCACTCCCATCATGGCTTATTATTGATCTACCCAAGATTGGTTAGCCATTCATCATAAACCTCCTTTTTCACCCCTTTCCATCCATAACAAATCAGCTCCTATATGTGGCTAAGGCAAATCCTAAGTCTAGTGATGGGTGTGGAACTAAGAGCATCACACATTTCGAGGAGTACGATTTCTTTTAGTTTTCTTCAGTCTATCTACGCACAATCCACAATAAAACAACACTTGCATCACAGATCCGCAATAAAGTTTCATCTTCTCCGTAATAACATATCAGTTTCATGGATTCAGTCAGTTTCAGATGAGACACAACAACAATAATGGGCTTCAACAAATCAAATCTTTCAACAGACTCAGACAACATTATGGTTCACTGTTATCTATCCTTTTGTGAAAGTAAACATTGTGACCACAATTAAATAAGACTTATACAAGTGACAAGAGACACTAAACTTGAGGACTACAGTGGATGTTGGTGTCGAGTCTTGGTTTTCTTTTGATTTTTATCTTTTGGTGACATGTCTTTTAGCTTTTCTGGGATGTCTCTGACTAGAGATTTTATCTCCAGGATGTCTTTGGCTGGAAAGGTAAGGATGGGGTATCGTCACCTATTTTTCTTTGTTGTCTATGGTTTGTCTCTTAGTAATGCTATGACTTGTCTAAGGATATGAGGACACTAAGAATCTACTATGAACTGGGGCATTCCTTGTTTGTGACTGTCTGATCTCCATGCAAACAGGTACAATGACTTTCTAGGTCAAACATATACCTCAATTGTCATAACCTATTTTCCATAATAAAGCTCAATGATGATAATAGCACAAGAAGCTCTTTCACTTCCATATCTTCTATCTTCCGTCACCCTTTCTTGATTGACCTCCATCGTCTTTCTTGAGTACGTGTAGCCTGTTATCACATGACTGAGTATAATGACATGCCAAAAATATTTGCATTTCATGTAGTCTGCACCTGCATTACCACATATTTGCATTTCATACATACATATAGATATCACAATTGCACCATATCCCACACACAACACATGCTAGCACATTTTACATTCTCATCATGTAAATAGTTATTTGCATTATCATATTCATCTGCATTTCATACATTCACATTCACATTTGCATAACATATGAAAAACATAAAAGAACAAAAAAAATTGCATTTCATCATGTACATATTTACATCCATATCATAAGCATCACATAGAAACATACATCATAAGACATATAGAAGCATCACATAGGTACACATCCATACAGTTGTCGTGAGGATGAATCATCTCATATATATCTTAAAATCATAAGTGTCATGATACAATTGTTAGGAACTAGAAGGCAACTGAGAGGGGGGGGGTGAATATGTTGTCAATGAAATTCAACCCATTTATAACTTAATCAAACTTGATACTTAATACCGGTAAACCAAACTTAATGTGAGTTAACAGATTAGCAGTTAATATCAATACCGGTGAAACTTAATACATGAAACAGAAAGAGAAACAACATCCACAACACATAACACAAAGATTTTGACGTGGAAACCCTATAAGGGGGAAAACCATGGTGGGAAACCTTACCCACAATCATATGATACTAGTGCAGATAGTATGTGTATACAAATGGGGTCTGCACATGCAGAAAGGCCAACCGCCTAGAGCACATTGCTCAAATGGGAGTCACAATGACTACAGTAGGATGGTTAAATCCTAGAATAATGTACTGCTCAAAATAGCATCTCCAATGCTGGATTCAGTACTGGTTAAGCTTTGATACACACCTTCAAACCTTCCTTGAACCTTCTCTATGGTCTGCTCATATGATCTTCAATATTCGCACATACCATGTTACAATACCATATCATAACCTTTCATACCATCTCATATCTCACAAATAAGATCTTACATATATACAAAACCTAAGACCAAATGTGTAGGTCGGTTCACTAAGAATATTACAATAAAATCAATTACAAATAAGTCTTGATGCGATGCATCATGTTGGCTCAATATATTTACAACAATATTTAATCAATAAATCATCTCCATAACATGTTGTGCTGATCTGGAATAGATAACGCATACCGGTCCATAACCTAGACCAATCTGTCGGTAACAACAAATATGTCAACCCAATTAGACCAATAACCAAATCACCAAAACCAAGTATACAAACCATGTCTTCGACATAATCAAGCAATCTCCAGATAATAACAAGTCATCATTAGTGTTGGTGAACCATATAACCTGTCAGTGAACAATATACCGGCGACTGTGCATAAGTCACTGAACTTGTCGGTGAACACAATGTGTCGGTTCAACAGTAAACCAATATAACCATAGTGCCAAATCAACAATGTAGATCTCTAGAAGGATAAGTGTTGACATCAATGACAAAACTAATGCAACACATCCATAATACCAACAATCTCCCCCTTTGGCATTGATGGCAACACTAGATGGAAAAAACATCTAAGTACCAAAACAGAATGCCAAAAACCAAAAACCAACAATCTCTAGAATAGATCAATACCAGAAATCAAAATCAAAATACAAAGAGTATATATCTCTCCCCCAATGAATAATGTCTCATAGATTTCTCTCAAGAATGTTTTTCCGTAGATCTCTCCCCCTTTGACATCAAATGCCAAAGCAATAAAAATAAAAAAATACCAGAACATACAACCAACTACTCCCCCTGAGAAGTAGCTCTCCTCCATCAAAGCTGGAAAAAAAAATTTCTCTATTAGTTTCTGTCAATTTGATGCCAAACTTCAACTGTCTAAGTCTCTACCGGCGAGGGTATTACCCCAAGCTGCTCTTTGAGATATTCAAAAGTTTCCTTAGGCAAAGGCTTTGTAAAGATATCTGCAATTTGCTCTTTAGTATTCACATAAACCAATCTTACTTCTTTTGCTTCAACATTCTCTTTCAGAAAGTTATATTTGATAGAAACATGCTTAGTCTTAGAGTGAAATAACGGATTCTTTGATATATCAACTGTTGCTGAGTTATCACAATAAATGATTATAGGTTCTTTGCATTTTACCTTTATGTCCTTCAACATTTGCTTAATCCATAATACCTGAGTACAATTAGTTGATGTTGCAACATATTCTGATTCTACTATTGATAATGATGTCCAACTCTGCTTCTTGCTTAACCATGAAATCAATCTGCTACCAAGAAAGAATGCATCGCCAATGGTACTCTTTCGGTCATCCACATCTCCTGCCCAATTTGCATCGGTGTATGCACATAAATCAAAATTTTCATCTTTAGGATACCATAAACCAAGATTTGTTGTGCCTTGTAGATACCGAAAAATCCTTTTTACTGCCGATTCATGATTTTCTTTAGGATTACTCTGAAATCTTGAAACAATACATACTACATTCATTATATGAGGTCTTGTTTGTGTCAAATACAGTAAACCTCCAATCATAGATTTGTATCTTGTCGGATTAACAAGAGCTAAATCATCCTTCAATGTCAATTTATCAGTTGTAATCATATGAGTACTTACCAGTTTAGAGTTTTCCCTACCAAATTTCTTTAGTAGTTCCTTCAAGTATATTGTTTGACATACGAATATACCTTTATCAGTTTGTGAAATCTACAATCCTAAAAAGAATTTTATCTCCCCAATCATAGACATTTCAAATTCTTCCCGCATCTTGTTAGCAAAGTCCTTACACAATCCATCTTCTCCTCCAAAAATGATATCATCAACAAAAACTTCAATAACTAAGATGTTATCATTAGTCACTTTGAAATATAAGTTGTTGTCAGCATTACCTTTGTTGTAACCAAGCTTCAAAAGGTATTTGTCCAATCTACCATACCAAGCTCTGGGAGCTTGCTTCACTCCATACAAAGCTTTCCTTAATCTACAAACCATATCTTTAACATTTATCAAAAATCCATCAGGCTGTTCAATGTAAACTTCCTCTTCAAGATCACCATTCAGAAATGCACATTTTACATCCATCTGATATACTTTATAGTTCTTATGAGTTGCAAATGCAAGAAATAATCTAACTGCCTCAATTCTAGCTATCGGTGCAAAGGTTTCATTGTAATCAATTCCCTCTTTCTGTGAATATCCTTTACACACTAATCTTGCTTTGTTCCTGATCACCTTACCATCTTCATTAAGTTTATTTCTGAATACCCATTTAGTTCCAATTGCATTTTTGTCTTTAGGCCGGGGAACTAATGTCCATGTATTGTTCTTTTTAATTTGTTTTAATTCATCTTCCATTGCTTTAATCCAATGTTCATCTTGACATGCTTCAATAACAGACATTGGTTCAATTTGAGAAATTAAGCATACCTCTTCATTTGCCAGTCTTCCTCTTGTCATAACACCTTGATACTTATTCCCAATTATCTAATTTTCTGAGTGATCCAGTCTTACATACCTGGGTTTATTCATATGTTGTTGTTCTTCAGTCACTGTGGAATTCTCTGATGATGCCGGTGTGACTGGACCCACATTATGTATAGGTGCACTCTGTATAGGTTCATTTATGATCATCTCAACTGCCGGTTCAAAATCTTCAGACCTTTAATTTCCTCTAAAGTATTCATCTATCTTCACATTAGCACTTTCAATGATCTTTTGCAATCTTTTATTAAAACATCTATATGCCTTTCTCTTAGATGAATAACCAAGAAATATTCCTTCATCACTTCTAGGATCAAATTTACCAACATACTCATCTCTCCTAATATAACATTTGCTTCCAAATATTCTAAAGTATTTAAGAGTAGGAGTATTACCAAACCATAGTTCACAAGGGGTCTTACCATGTTCACCTTTGATGTGAACTCTATTGAAAGTGTAAACTGTTGTATTCACTGCTTCTCTCCAGTACACATGAGGTAGATTTGCTTCCAATATCATGCTTCTAGCTACTTTCAGAATAGTTTTGTTCTTCCTTTCCACAATTCCATTTTGCTGAGGTGTTCAGGGTGCTGATAGTTGTCTTTTGATTCCATTCACTTCACAAAATGTATTAAATTCCTTAGATGTAAATTCTCCTCCTTGATTAGATCTCAAACATTTGATTTTCTTATCGGTTTCATTCTCTACCATTGCCTTGAATAACTTGAATTTTCCAAAAGCTTCTGATTTCTCCTTGAGAAAAGTAACCCAACACATTCTAGAATAATCATCAATAATTAGCATAAAGTATCTATCTCCCTATAGACTTCTTGTTCTTACCGGACCACACAAGTCAATATGAATTAAATCAAGAACATTATTGGATTTCTCATAAATACTCTTAAAAGTTGTTCTAACTTGCTTTCCCATTTGACATTCCTTACATACCGAATTATAAGGTTTCACAATCTTAGGTAAATCCCTTACTGCCTTAGTTGAACTGATCTTTACAATGCAATCAAAATTCACATGACAAAGTCTCTTATGCCATAACCAACTTTCATCAATATGTGCAATCAAACATATCTTATCACTATTGTTCAAATGAAAGATATTACCTTTAGTTTGATTACCGATTGCAATCTCCAATCCAGTTATGTTCATGATTTTGCATTTACCATTCTTTAATTGTAACAAAAATCCCTTTTCAACTAATTGACCAACACTCAAAAGATTATGCTTCAAACCTTCAACATAATAAACATTGTCAGTATTATGCTTACCATCCAAAAATATAGTGCCTTTTCATTTGATTAAACAAGCTTTATCATCGCCAAATCTTACTAGACCTCCACTATATTCCTGAAAAGATAAGAATTTACTCTTATCAACAGTCACATGATGTGAACATCCACTATCAATGATCCATTCATCTTTTTCTTCAATTTTAGCTGTCAGGGCCTACTCTATCGGTAGAACAGTAGGTGCAAGTTGATCTTCTTTTATTGCAACAAAAGCCCATCCATTGTTTGTCAGTTCTTCATCAGAATCATCAGTAACTCCTTCATCAACATAGTAACAAAATTTATCTCTGTTCTTCTTAAATCTATATCTCTGATATTCAGGGTTAGGCTTATATGTTCTTTTAGCTTCCTCTCTCAATCTTGCATGTCTATCAAGACATCTAGATGCTATATGACCAACTTTATTGCAATTAAAACATTTAAACGGTGCTTTACCTTCATGCTTACTTCCAACTGGACCTTTACGCATTTTCCTTGCAAATAGTGCTTCAAGTTCTTCCAGTTCTTCATTTTCCCTTATGATATCTTCAAGTTCTTTTGCATACAGTGCTTTCCAATCAGATTTGTCAGATGATGATGATGATGTTGTAGATGATGATGCTCTGAAGGCTAAATCTATCTTAATTGTAGCAACAAGACCAAATTCCTCAAGCTCAAATGCAGAAAGTTTTCCAACCAGGTATCTCTATATACTGATGTATTAGACATTGTTCTCAACTCATTAATAGCAATTACTTTCATTTTGTATGCCGGTGGCAAAGCTCTTAAAACTTTAGAAACAATTTCATCTTCACTTAAGGATCCTCCACAACACTATATTCCTAAAACAATTTCATTCATTCTTTCCATAAAAACATAAATTCTTTCATCTTCTTCCATTTTTAAGTTTTCATACCTGACCCGGTAACATTCCAGTTTTGCAATTTTGACAGTGGTATCTCCTTCATACAATGTCTCCAATTGATCCCAAATAGCTTTAGCAGTAGATCAATCTGATAATCCCATAATTTGTTGATTTGATAATGTGCTCAAAAGTGCTTCTCTCACTTTGCAATGATTTTATTGATCTTTACCCAATGTTGGTGGATTAAGTTAATTTAGAGTAGGACCAACATAGCCATTCTTTGTAACTTCCCATATGTCTCTTCCAATGCAATTAAGATGTGTCTCCATTCTGATCTTCCATATACCATAGTTAGTTCCATCAAGTTTAGGACTATCCTTCCTGAAAATGTTTGTTGCCATAGGATCTCCTCAAGCTATCAGGCTTCTGCAAAAAGAGGACTGTGCTCTGATACCAATTGTTAGGAACCGGAAGGTAGCTGAGAGGGGGGGGGGGGGGGGGGTGAATCAGTTGTCAATGATATTCAACCCAATTATAACTTAATCAAACTTGATACTTAATACCGGTAAACCAAACTTAATGTCGGTTAACATATTAGCAGTTAATATCAATATCGATGAAACTTAATGCATGAAACAGAAACAGAAAAAACATCCACAACACATAACATAAAGATTTTGAAATGGAAACTCTGTAAGGGGAAAAACCACAATGGGAAATCTTACCCACAATTAGATGATACTACTACAGATAGTATGTGTATACAAATGGGGTCTACACATGCAGAAAGGCCAACCACCTAGAGCACACTGCTCAAATGGGAGTCACAATGACTATAGTAGGATGGTTAAATCCTAGAATAATGTATTGCTCAAAATAGCATCTCCAATGTTGGATTCAGTACCGGTTAAGATCTGATAAACACCTTCAAACCTTCCTTGAACCTTCTCTATGGTCTGCTCATATGATCTTCAATATTTGCACATACCATGTTACAATACCATATCATAACCTTACATACCGTCTCATATCTCACAAATGAGATCTTACATATATACAAAACCTAAGACCAAATGTGTAGGTCGTCTCACTAAGAATATTACAATAAAATCAATTACAAATAAGTCTTGATGCGATGCATCATGTCAGCTCAATACATTTACAACAATATTCAATCAATAAATCATCTCCATAATGTGTCGTGTTGATTTGGAATAGATAACGCATACCGGTCCATAACCTAGACCAATCTGTCAGTAACAACAAATATGTCAACCCAATTAGACCAATAACCAAAACACCAAAACCAAGTATACAAACCATGTCTTCGACATAATCAAGTGATCTCCAGATAATAACAAGTCATCATCAGTGTTGGTGAACCATATAACCTGTCGGTGAACAATATACTGGTGACTTTGCATAAGTCACCGAACTTGTCGGTGAACACAATGTGTTGGTTCAATAGTAAACCAATATAACTATAGTGCCAAATCAACAATGTAGATCTCTAGAAGGATAAGTGTTGACATCAATGACAAAACTAATGCAACACATCCATAATACCAACAACAATGATGTCAAAATCATATGGCTACAATCATATGAAGGTGTCTACATCATCATACAAAATGGTACAAAACTGATACATAGGGAGCCCTCCAAGGCTATGATGAACTCCCTCCCTCAGAGCCAACTAGCCTTGATGAAGTGTGAGCCCTGGAAGGACCTGCCCTAGAATCATCTCTCCTCCCCCCTCTATTTGGTGGCGGTGGAGGACCCATGACCCCACCACTAGATGTCTGTCTCCCGTCTCTCCCTCTAGTGGTCGTCGTCATCCACGATGGTCTTTGGAAGCTCCTAGCCCGCTGATCTGGTGGAACCACTCCATAGTACAGGTCTCACTAGTAGGCTATCTCCTCCCTGCCCGTAGAACATAGGCGTATCCAACCTCTGTGTCCTCTGTTATCTGTCTGCCTGCCCTCAGTGTTGTCTCAGCCTCCGTGCAACACTGAATAGCTTGATCTCTCTCCCGCTCAGTGTCCCTCAACTGTCTCCTGAGCCTAGCCCCATCCCTCTCTAGATCCTGGATCTTATATGCTTGTCCCTAGTAGATCTCCCTCAAGGATAGTAGCTCATCCTTCTGTGGCTTCTCCTATTCCTGTCCTCGTCCTCGCTGTACCTATCTGGGAACCTATGTTGCTGGCACATGTAATGGCAATCCACCTGTACCCCTCACTACATGATCCTGCCTCTCCTCTCTGCCATCTCTCCTTTGAGCCACCCTCCTCTCTGCTATTGCCCCTTGGCTTCGCCGCCTACCTTCGCCTCCACTATCCCCACTATCATCTCCATCATCTCCACCATCACCCTCTATCAGCTCCCCTAGATATGTCAGTCAAGAAACAGATGCTCTGCCCAATATGCAGTGTACTCTACATCCATCCCTGCATCCTCCACACCCGCCCAAATGTCCCAAGCCACATGTCCCACCCTCATCTCCAGTACTGGATCCTAGAACACTCATCTCAATGCATCCCTATCTCTCTCTCGATTATAAGGAACTAACTCCCCAATGATCGATATCCTCATTATCCTATATACATCCTCTAAGGTGATTGTCATCTCACCCATCGACAAATGAAAAGTGCATGTCTCTGAGTGCCATCTCTTAGCTAATGTAGTCAACAATCCCATGTTCACTCGAAACTCAGGCACATAGATAATATATCACAAGCCCATATCCTCCACTGCTGCTCTATCCTCGAATGTCAGCTCTGCTTGCAAACTCTAAATCAAAGGGAATCTCTATTGTGACTCCAGCATAGGTAAGTCCTCCTACAATCAAGCAAATCAACTGTGTCAATCCTAGTGGTACTCCCTATTCATCACAAAGTGCTTCTTTTTATCCTAGTGCTTATATACATCATATGATACTCTATCCTAGTAGCATTCCTTGTTCATCACAAAGTGTTGCTTTTATCTTATCTTTTAGGGCACCTACTTGAGTGTATCCTCTTGAGTAGCTTATCCAATTGACAACGTATGTTCTATCACAAAGTTGTCAATTTTAGCCTAATCGAATTGACAACGTATGTTCTATCATAGAATTGTCAATTTCTTGTGATACTCCCTGTTCATCACAAAGTGCCTCACTCTATCCTATCCTAGGGCCTCTACTTGAGTGTATCCTCTTGAGTAGTTTCTTGATTGGCAACGTATGTTCTATCATAGAATTTTCAGTCCTAGCCTTATCTATTATCCTAGTCTTCCCTAGAGGACTTGCTTGAGTGTATCCTTTCAGCAACTTATCCAATTGACAACGTATGTTTATCACAAAATTGTCAATTTGACCTTGAAGGCATAAGCGTGCATTCATGACACAAACACCCTTACATACTTCACAGACATGCCTGCACTGCATAGACGCGCCTGCATTTCGCAAACACGCTCGCATTTGACATAGACACTTTTACAACCATAGATGCGGTTACACTCGACGCAGACATGCCTAACCTACCTAGACACGCCTGGCACCAATGCAGATGCGCCTTCTTGTCTTTTGACCCGCATGATATTTTTGCAACATACCTAATGCACATTTATTACCCTACCTGACATGCATTTATGGCAACAATTAATGCAACAAAGTACAAGGAGGTTTTGCAGTACTCACCGGCTCTCCTGCATCTGCTGGCCTTTGATATCGACAAACACGAGTGAATCTATGCACCAATGCAATCGTTGTTGATTGCTCTCTGCTCTCTTTGCACTCTGATCTCTTAGGTGTGTGGATGACAATGAGTATGTTTTCCCTCGTAGTCTATCTTATAGACTACCTTAGCCCTAGTCTCCCGAGTCAGTCTTCTTTATCCCATGACTCTGTCACTCTATCTTATCTTGATAGTCCTTTCTAGCCTTTCTTTCTTATTCAGAGATTGTTTGCAATCTTTTCAAACATTTTCATCCAATCTCTCAAGGAGGCATATCATTCCCATCTTGGGGCAAGTTTGTATCAGTTCATCTTATCTTCTTTGAAACAACGCGATAAGCTGCATTGTCTCAAAGAGGGGTAAAATGTAGACACCTAAAATTGTCCTGTCTAATTAAATAAATATTTTATTTATTTAATTATTTTATCTTAATTCTTCTATTAATTAAATAAATCTTTATTTATTTAATTAATTCAGTTATCCTCTTCTAGCCTTATTTCTTATTTAAATAAATACTTTTATTTATTTAAATTATCCTTCCCCTAAAATTAAATAAATACTTTTATTTATTTAATTAATCTCACTTCTTCTATTAATTAAATAAATATTTATTTATTTAATTAATTCATTATCCTTTTCTACTTATGACACATGTCATTCATCTCTTAATTCCTACACTACCTTCCCTCTCATTATTTTCTTATTTCCTCTATCTGCCCTCTAATCCTAGCCGACCATTTATCTTTTACACCTCTCAATCTTATCCCTCCATTTCTTATAGTGTCTTCTATATAAGGAGATGCTTCCTTCATTACCAATCCTCCTAATCATTCTAATCAGTCTATTCCCCCTTCAAGCATTCTAGCATTCGAACTTTCATGTGCGATCAAGCCTACTTGCAACCACATTTCCATTCTTTGTTGAGCTCTTGTGCACACATAAAATCTGAGAGCAAATATATCAAGCAAGATCAATGGAGATTCAAACCCTATTGGACATGTGATGGTATAATATTCCTAATTTTGTTGATTTGCATTGTCTTATGTAATATTCATATGTTATGGTGGATCTTTGTTGTTGTTAGGCTAGGGTTTTGTGGTTGAATTCATTTAGTTTTTCAATATTGTTGTTTCCATTTTTACCATAAACAAGTATTAGTATAACTGCATAATGTGTTTTAAAATGTGTGTTGTTTATTTGTGCATCTCATCAAGAGCTACCAATCTTCTTGCCTTGGTTATGCATTTTGTATGTTTTGCAACATTTGACAAAATTGTGCTTGTGTTGTAGTTTCACCTTGTTGTCGAAATATTGTTTGTAAGGTGACAACTGTTGTGGATTGGTCCCATGATGTTTCAGCACTTGAATGTGATGTGTAGATAGGCTTTTCCATCATAGGTGGTAGTTGTGCAAGGTCACCAACCAGTATTATGGAGACTCCACTGAAGCATAGATGTTGACGGTGAGGAGCATCTCATGCAATTTACTATCTATTTTTTGTACTAGCTTTGGCCCTATGAATCTCATTTCATCAATGAGTATGTATCTTAAAACCTTCAACTCTTCTTGGAACGTTGTCAATACTTGTCCTTGTAATGACTACATTTCTATATTAGGAATCCTGAGTGTTGAACCTTTAGTTGATGTATCTATATTGAATGTGGCAACTCTTGTAGGAGCTAGAGTCAATAACTAACTTTTTTGTTGTGATGACTTACTTTTAAGTGCATTTATTATGCAAGTGATTCAATAGATTTTCCTATACTCATTGTTCCTTGAATGATCATGTGAAATTGTTTAGCAAAGGGACATTTGTTGTTCTTTGTAATTATCATGACTGCTAATATTTTCTTTGTTGATAATGCATAGCTTAGAATTCAAAATTAGATGGTATGTTTTCATGTTTTTATGAACTACATCACAATTTCATGTAAATGTTGGGGTACTACAATTTGATCCCATTTGGGTTGTTATCAAACTCTTACCTTCCAAGCATCTCAAGTTCATTTAGAATAACATAATTTGAGGGCACCATTTGCAAAAATAATTTCCATGTGTTCATCTCTACTATGTCCCTCGTGTTCATGTCATTATCACTCTCTTCTTCTTTTGAACTTGCTTCTTTTGGGTGGTACTATTGATTTGTCATACATCATATTCAATTGCATTGATCTTCTTCCAATTTGCTATTATCATATCCTTAGCAGGTCTTATGTCAGTTTTTGTTTGCCAAAAATATTTGTATAATAGTAGCTCGCTCCAACAAAATGTTTTAAAGTGTTTAGAGTCCTCCTTGGGATGTTGTAGAACTGCAGGCAAACATTGACAATGGCTTTTACCTTTCTCTTTTTTTTATTTGTATTATTTACAATTTGTAGAATAGGAGAAAGATCTTGCAGATTTGAGTAGTGATATTGTCTCAAGCTCCAAAGGTTGTTTCATGTAGGTGTGTAACTAGCTAGATTGGTCCAACCTGTGCCAAAATAAGAGCTTTAGAACAAGGCATGAAAATCCATCAGTAGAATGGAAAGGGGATATTTTTCAGATGTTGTAGTTGCAAGTGCTTTGAGAGACATGTAAGCAAAGTGTGAAAGCATACACACATGTGACCTATTCGACAATATACCTCATAGAAATGTGATCTCTTGGAATGCTGTGGTAGTCATATATAAACAAAATGGTCTTCTTGATAATAATTTAAAGATTTTCAAATTTAAGCCTGAAAGAGATGTGGTCTCTTGGAATGTAATGATTGCAGGATACACATAAAATGGATATGTTGAGAATGCCTTGGAAAATTTTGAACAAATACAACAAACAAATTTAAAGCCGTATTCCACAATCTTTGTCAGTGTCCTTTCAACCTATGCTAGAATGAGAGATACAAAATAGGATATAGACATCCATAAAGCCATAATTGAAACTAGATTTTTATCAGATGCTGCAATTGAAAGTGCCTTTGTAAATATGTATGCAAATTGTGGTTCATCATTCACATATTATATGAATTGCTTGACAAAATGCCATACAAAAATGATGTTTCATGGAGTACTATGATTGTAGGATATTGTTAGACACAATGCACCACTGAGAGGGGGGTGAATTAGTGGTTCTCAATCTTTTCCCTTTAACTATCCAATGTGAGTATACCGATTTTGGATTATAACTCAATGAAGACTTACCAGTTAGTGGGGAGACCAACTCAAATGCAATTACACACAAAGGGACATCTCATAACACCAACATATACGAGGAAAACCCAAGATGGGAAAAACCTCAGTGAGAAATGTTGTTGGAGAGTACTGCTCCAATCCAGCCTCACAATGAATCTTCGATTACAAAATTTAGGGCATCAACCCAAGGAGCACCAACCATTGCACTGAGATACAACTTAGTGAATACAAAAACATATTTTGAATCCAAAGTTATCTTCTTGTTACAAATGAAATTTGTAACACTTCTTCAAATCTCTCTGTTGGATCTCTTGTCCAGTTCTCTGCTAGATCTCTCTTTGTCGGTTCTCTCTGCTGGTTGCCTCTTCTCTCCACTGCTCTGCTAGTTTTTACCAGTTCTATACCTGTATTCTCTGCAGTTACCTTCACTTCTTCTCTGTCGGTATGGACACTACCTTTTTTCTTACTATTTCTGGTTGATCCTCTCAACTTGATTCTCACTCGCACACCCTCAATCTCTTTTCAGATACTTGTTGAGTACTTGACTAATTTGCTCTTACATACAAAAGTAACACTCTCCCTTTTAGAAGCACTCTTTAATGATTTTGGCTTCCTTATTTATAACCTTGTTTTCTCGCCAAAATCCAATTCAAAACTCAGGTGGTTAGGGTTTCCTCATCAACCTTGAGGCAAACCAAATCCAATCTGATCCCCCAGAGAGTTGTCTGCACATCACTGCTATTAACGTGCCTTCCAATACACATTTTCTAAACTTAGCAACCATGATCGTGTATCTCGACCTGCATATCTCTACTGTTTCCTTCTCGATGCCTTCTCATAATCTGATTTTCTTGCTTCGATTCAGGTGCCAACAACTCCTTGATCTTTCTTTGTCGTTCACTCTTCCTCAAGCCACACTCCTCTGATCCAATCCACAAATCATGGGATCCATATTGAATGCACACTTGTAGAAATACCTATCCCTACACGACACTTCATCGACCTCTACGAGCTTTCCACTTCATCTCTACGTGGCATCCATGTCAACATCCACCTCTGCTTGAACAACTGTGTCAGTATGAGTGGGATCACCGACCAACTCCATTGTCGGGTTCGTTTACCAGCTTACTAACACTGTTGGTTAAACCCTCAAATCAGTCTGTCATCAACCTTGCACTCTACTTCTCTTCTAGTGGAACACTCAATCGGTCAACACTCTTACCAACCTACTTTATGCACATCTTCATCAGATGGAAGTCTTCTACATCTGCACCTTGTCCATATTACTGGTGGACTTATATATCGGTAAACACCCTTGATGACACCATGTCATCAACCTTCAACAAACTTCATCTATAATCTGACCATTGTCCTTTGTCTGCATCTGCTCAGTCTTGCCTTCTTTTTGATCAGCTCGGACCATATCTCAACTGGTTTGTCAAAGTGACAAACTCATCACACTACATCTGTTCTGGCAACTAATCATGCCTTCTTTGTCGGTCTAGTGCATATCCCTTATTTCATGCACTTGAGGCATTCCTTTGATTCATCGGTAGATCCGGTGTGAGCCTTTAAACATCTGCCTTTACCTCTTCTTCCTTATCTCATAGAACTATGATGCACACTATGCATAATAGGAGATAAGCTCCACTTATCAGTGGTGGTGATTCCTTGTCATCTACATCCTATAATGCACTCATGTGGCTTCCTTATTTGTGCAACATATATTCAAATAGGCACATGTGATCCAGTGTGGGCACATTCATTGTCAGTCGTCTCTTCACATGGTGACTGCATCTCTATCCGATGAGAGTCCTCCTGTTCTGCATCCACATGACATACCGGTGACCTGTTCATCCTTCTCCTTCGGTGTTGAGTGATTTAGGTAACATTCCGCCTCTTCATCACAAACAACATCCAAGCATCCTACTCATTGTCAACACTTCACTTACCAATTGACATACTCTCCTTACCGGTGATACACTGTATCGGTAACCTATCCATTTCATCCACACAAGTCAAACACTAACTTGTGTATTGGTGACTCTAGTGATCATTCCTTTGAATGACATTCTCTTCCTTACCTTACCAGTGTTCTTCAACACAAGGTGATATCAAAGATATCTCAACCTGTACACATCCATGACAGTGTTGCACATACATCTCTTATACCAGTTGACATCAATGACAACACAATGCCAACAATGTGCAAAATGGTGTTCTTTATGAGGCCTTAAAACTCTTCAAAGAAATGCCTCACTGAGACGTGGTTTCCTTGACATCAATAATAGAAAGATATTCCCAAAATGGGTTCGCCAAAAAATCCTTGGAAACTTTTAAACCAATACAATCGGTAGGTCTAAAGTTAGACTCCACAACCTTTGCCAGGATCCTCCTAGTTTTTGCCCTCCATAACCTTTGATAGCATCTTTCTAGTTTTTGCCAAAATGGGAGCTTTAGAATAGGGTGTAGATATCTACCAAAGCATCATTTAAAGTAAATATTTGTCAAATGTTGTAGTTGCAAGTCCCTTGGGAGACATGTATGCAAATTGTAAAAGTGTACACTTAGCATGCAAATTGTTTTACAAAATGCCCTAGGTAATCATGTAAGATTTGCTTGTGTTTTACAACTTATGGAAATGCAATATTAATGGATGAGGCTTGTAAATACTTCAATTACACGAGTGATTCTTGTTGAATTACATCTACAATTGATCATTATGTATGCATGGGCGACCTTCTTGGTTGTGGTGGATATTTAGAGGAAACCCTAAAATTTATCATCAGAATGACCATTAAACTTGTGGTGGTTGTGTGGACATGTTTTCTTGCTACCTATTGAGCATTTAAGAATATAAAATTAGGTATATTTGCAGCAACTCTTTTATCAAAAATCTATGTAAAAGTGGACATTTGTTGATAATTCAACATTCTCATGTCTGCAACTTTTCTTAGGCACTAGTAATAGGGTTTCATCATATATTTCCTAAAAACTATGCCCATTTTTCTCATCAGTGTCATTGATAGTGCAATTTTTTTTTTATTAAATCTTGAAGTCGATCGTTTGATGTAGAATACCCGTCTAAATGATGTTATGGCAAAAATGCACTTTAATTTTAGCGGTCTTAGGAAAGACAATTTGATGACATGTAAAGCTTGATATTTTTAATTCCATTGTTTGATATTGTGTGCCTTCTTTCATTCTCAAATACTTAATCTATCCCAATTGATTGCCTTTGATTCCCACCTCAAAAACCTACAAGGTATAGGCCTAATATAATATAATTTATTAGTTTTACAATCTAAAAGGCCATTGTTTTATTCCATTAGACATGGATAAGTCATTCTAAAGCAAAATCTATTGAACTTGAATCAAACCTTGCTCCAAAATAGTGCAAATTGAAGGGCAAAAATGACAAATCAATAAACACAAATGAAAGTGGTGTTCCAAAGTGTGAATAGATTGAAGTAGCAATTGTAGGGAGATTGGTTCAATTCTCTTCATTTAGAAAAAAATCAACTATTGTACAGTTTGGTAAAGTATGTCAAATGAAGGCTTTCGCTCTATGTTAAGTTGTTTCATGACAAGAAAAACAATTTTCACAATTAAAACATTGAATTTTACCTACTTAAACTAATTCTATAGTAAATAAAATACCTATAATAAAAAGCCTTAGATACTTTTCAAAAAAATCCTAATGTAAATAAATTAAATTGTAAATAAATAAAAAGATTGTTTGTCTATAAATAAAATATTTTTTTAATTGAAACATATAATTTTACAATTTAATATATAATATACAATCTACACTTCTTAATAATTTGACTCAAATTATATAGTTAAAATATTATAAAAAAAATATTGTTATGTTGACATATAATACATGAAATATAATGTTCATATTGGTCATTCTATTAAACAATGGTTTTGAATTGTTATTTTTCTTTATTAAATGCTTTATATATGCAACTCCCTTATATCAATTCAACCATAAAAAGTAAATAAAAAATAAACAAAAGATTAAGACAATATTTAATAAAAAATAATTTCACAATTAGAAATATTAATAAAATATAAATATTTTTGTCAAACATACCTATTTTCCTCCTTTCCATAGAACTTTAACCTTTTAACTTTGATTTTTTTTTTTTAACCTTAACAAAATTAAATTTATAATAACCATCTTAATTCTGTAAGCTTATGATAGAAAATATAAAATATTGGTGAGATTTCATTTACTTGAGATGATATTTTATTTTTGTTGTTGTTGTTAAAAGATCTTGTCATTCAATATATTATAAGAATATTTTGTACCATTCATATTTCACCATATTTCCTCTACCTTTCCTTACCAATATATTGTTATATAGACATGAGCATTTTAATAGATATTGGGTAAACACAGTTTTCTATGCAGGTTTTGCATTGCAGATAGAAATAACAGATCATAAATGCTTCAAACACAATGAACGTTGTTTCATCTGAGTCAGGCACTGAAGTATAAATGTGACTTTCTATTAACATGGTTTCAGGTTAGTCTCTTCTCACTTAAAAAGATAAAAAATAAAAATAAAATATAACCATAGAAAAAGATAGCACACATTAATTAATACCCTTCATGGGAGGGAATTATGGTTTAAATCTAAACAGATGGAGGCACTAAGGATCAAGCTTGCAAACGCTCTCTTATTATCCTAATGATGGATCACAGAGTGTGATCTGAAACATTGATGCCAAAAAACTCACACAATCAAATCTAGAAGCACATTCAGATAGTCTCATGGATTGTAGAAATCTACTTACTTTAATCAATACCCTTCATGGGAGGGAATTATGGTTTAAATCTAAACAGATGGGGGCACTAAGGATCAAGCTTGCAAATGCTCTCTTATCATCCAGATGATGGATCACAGTGTGTAATCCAAAACGTTGATGCCAAAAAAACTCACACAATCAAATCCAGAAGCACATTCAAAGAGTCTCATGGATTGTGGAAATCTACTTACTTTAATTAATACCCTTCATGGGAGGAAATTATGGTTTAAATATAAACAAATAGAGGCACTAAGCATCAAGCTTGAAAATGCTCTCTTATCATCCTGATGATGGATCCTAGAGTGTGATCTGAAACATTGATGTCAAAAAAACTCACATAATCAAATCCAAAAGCACATTCAAATAGTCTCATAAATTGTGGAAATCTACTTACTTTAATTAATAACCTTCATGGGAGGGAATTATGGTTTAAATCTAAACAAATGGAGGCACTAAGGATCAAGCTTGCAAATTCTCTCTTATCATCTTGATAACATGGATCACAGAGTGTGATTCAAAATGTTCATGCCAAAAAAACTCACACAATCAAATCCAAAAGCACATTCAAATAGTCTCATTGATTGCAGAAATCTACTTACTTTAGCACATTAAAAGGTTAAGGACATTTGACTCGTCACTCTTAAGGTTGTATGTTGCTACGTTGTTCTAAAAGGAGTTTGTCAAAAGAAACATTCAATTTTTAACCAAAACCATTTTTTCAAGAAAATTGGGTACATTTTAATATTTTTAGATATATATTTTAAAATACATTATATATATAAAAAATTAGAATCGTAATATTTTTATAGAACATAGGAATATATTATAATATTTCTCATAAAAATTATCTAAAACTTTGTGGATCACAACTTGTGGAAAACTTTATAAAATATCTTTGGTTGCGCTCTATAACTTACTATAAACAATAATAAAAAATTTATATAAAAAGTTTATTACAAATAACAATACAAAATTACTTCTATATCTTAATTTTCATTAATTTTGGAAAAATAAATGTATATCATACCTGGGGTAAGATGAAGGCATAAAATCTGGTCAGACCCAATGAAGATCTTGTTAAATACATGAAATTTAAAGGTGCACAATGATGATAAGAGTAGCATTTACTTCCTCCAAAACTGGCCAAAACTAGATAATGCTTCTCTTCCCAACTCTTTGACTTCTCGGGTGGAAGCAGAGTGAGAGTTGTTCAAGTTTTCCATCAAATTTACATCTTCCAACAATCTAAGACATTCTTTGAAGAACACGGGGGTGGAGATTATCTATAAAATCTGTGTTGAAGCTAGACAAAATAAAGATATAGATTTATCCCATGGAAGTGAATACATTCCAAAGTGTCGTGCAATAGACCTGACGTGAAATTGACACTATTTTTAGGAACTCCTTTAATGTTTCAACAAAAGGGTGATGATCCATGCTTATAGCTCATTCATGTATTTAATGGAGAGGAGAAACCAGATTACGTGTAACATGTAGATTCGTTTTGGAGAACCAAGTACATTTAGAAAACTCATAGGACGGACAAGGTAAATTTGTGCCAAATTTAAGATAATTCTTTAATGTTTTACCTAGAGGCTAGCACTATGAGTTTAGAACTCATTTTGGAAGAGAAAGGTCATGATATTATTACGCATTTTTTGGGTCACATATGAGTACGATCACATGCTTTCCTTGAAACTGAATTCATCTTTTGTTTGTAAAGAGGATGACAAAAATTTAATTTGGGAATTTCCCCAGGCATGCTGTAACCCTATGAATAATTATCGTTCAACTTTGGGTGAGCAAATCTACCTTTCCCAACGTTCAATTTTGGGCGAGGATCTACCTTTTATGGCAACACAAAAAATGTCAGCATGAGACTTGATGTTTCGAGTGGCATTCTAACAAGAATAGCCCATCGACTAAACAAGATAGAATTATACTTTTTTGGATACCTTAACATCAATGACAAAACTAACCAGCATCTTTAACAGATCAATGACAACCTTTTTCCAACATTCTCCCCCTTTATCATTGATGGCAAGCCAGTAAACAAAATGCTCCCCCTAAGAATAATACACCTCGAACAAGTTCTATCATCCAAGCATTTTCTCAATCTCTCTCCTTATTTGACATCAATTAAAAAGGTCCACTTTGATTTTTCTCCCCTTTTGAGATACTCCATGCACTAAACCAATTCATTTTTCATTTCAAGACCACCAAGCCTTTTATAACAAGATGACACTATTCACTACAAATAAAAAACAATTAAATTGTAAAACAACTTGAGATACGTGTAATTTTAAAAAGAAATATTTGACCAACTATAACAAAAATAATGAATAACTAACTAAACTTCGACATGATCTGAAAAATAACTATCTGAAATTGATTTAAGATAGGATATATTTCTTTTCTTTAAATAAAGTGCATGTCAACAATAATTGCTAGCAAATCTTTCAAGAAGTAAGTGAAATTAAACCAAGAACCATATCATATTAAATAGCATAAATGAAAGAGAAGGGGTTAGAGGTTACTAATTAACATATTTTCCAACTAGTAGCTCTATTACAAGCCTTGACATTGTTGTGGAGAGGGAGAGCATAATCAAGGTGCTTTACCTCCATCCACAAACATGGTGGTCCCCCACACATAGTCCTTCTAGAAGTGGCCATACCCTTCTCAAGGGTGCAGACCAAGGTCTAGGACTAGTTGCCATCAAAATCTGGTGTTTAGAACCAACACCACTCTAGTCAGTCACACACTATAGGTACCCCTAACTAGTATGACTATCTGACTTGGGAGTGTATTTGGTTCATGTGATATGGCAACTTCGTGTGCATAGCATTGTGCCACCTTGCCCAAGGTTTCTAATTTGAAAGCACGTTAATGTGTTGTCAAAAATCACCACCCTTACTCAACTTGCTTCTTTAACTTGGATTAAGAGACTCATTGGTTATCTAACCAACTAAACCACCAACTGCTTAATGTGTGTTGACAGTCACGATCATTAACAACCCCATGAAAAGAATTTACAAATTGGTTTATTATCTGTTTCATCTTAGATTTGTGCATGGTAAGTATCCTTTTCAACTGAACATGGACACCCTATTGCAAGGTTGTTCATAATGTAACTATGTTTAGCAAATCGAAAATCAATTTCTTTAATAATACATACTAACATAACCATTATTTGTTAAATTGCTCAAACATACAACCTTTTCAGCTAATTGAGGGTATGCTATTCAATTAAGGAAAACCTACGACCTCAACATGATTCAACTATGGCATTTAGGGTTAATAATTATAAATGTTTCTAGATTGACCCTAAAAAGGGGTCTTTTCACCTTTAAAAATCATCCATGATGTCATTTTCGGTTTAGCTTTGATTATTGCAATTCAATGAATTAATATTATGCGACTTGGTTTCGATTATTGTTTTGTTTCAATTATTAAGTATAATTCTACGCTCTGAGACTATGTCTCGTATTACATGTTAATGCAAGAAAGTTCTTTTATGAAATTTGAATACTACAACATGATTGTGTTTGAGTATTGCAAAAGATAAGAGCTTGAAACTCCGAGTAAATGCATAATCGACTCTTAACCCAATAGTTCATTACAATATGTTGACATATTCCATTGATTCAATGAAAGAAACTATAAGATATTTTAGACTCATACATTTGAATGATTAATATAAAATTGATTAAAAGACATCTTGTATGTTTAGTGGCAGCTAGTTGCAATTATGCTGCTCCTTAACCATGCTACATTCCTTCAAGCTTGATTGGTATTACTATTGATTAAACAATGACTCTAATGTTGTGTGATTTCCATAAGAAAAGACTAAGCATGACCCAAGAGATCCAACCCTTTTATTGACAAATGAATTCTTATTAATAACTTGTGGTACCCCTAAGTAACATATGCTCTTGTTGCATTCACGTTAAGGGAAAGTGGCATTACATGAAAACAAGTGATGGCTTGGCCAATATTACTTCACTTATCATTTGCATCTTTATCCCATCGGTGATTTGTAAAAGTGCCACAACTTGTCGATATAACTTATTTTGCTTTTGCTATCGGTGTATTGTGAAACTTGTTGAAGTTTCCGATTAGTGAAAGAAGCCCTTTAACTTTTAGTTCACTCTTTGCGTTTTGAAAATTACTTGCCAACTTACTACAAATACGTATCGGCCCCTTCATGTAATTACACTTTTTGGAAAACGTCTATCTAGACATCAAAAATGAAAATCTTACCAAAGAAGGATTTAGTTTTTTTTTTTTAACTCTTCTTGGTAAGATTTTCATTTCTGATGCCTAGATAGACAAAGACCACTCTTTGCATCCCACAAGATGACATATCTTTTATACGCTATGGTATTTAAAATAACTACTTTTCTCTACATAATGCCCAGTCATTGGCTTCTTCATCAACTACACGATCACCCTTTGGGAAAAATTCAATTCTTTTATTGATGTCAACAACTTGTGTAGCTTGGCCAACTTGCTGATCTTACCAAAAACTCTACATTCATTTGATTATACATTGGCACTTTTATCAACTTGGCCAACTTCTCCCAACCATCAAAGGATGGCAATCGATTCCTTCAAAGAAAATGTATCGGCTACTTCGCGTTGCAAACAAATTCACCAAACAACATCTTTTATTTGATGACTTCAACATTTTCAGCTACTTTTGAAAACATACCAAGTTGTTGATCGTGCTTTTAATACCAAAATCTTCATGAAATTTCCAAATTAGTGATTCTTTCTTTTCATCTACGAGATGGTATTGGCCTTTTTGTCTTCTTACACAATTCACCGATTTATATGAAAGTGCCACTAGTTGCGAATGACTCTTTCTTTAGCATTCGAAGATGAGTGAATAACTTGAGCACACAACATATTTCCATAAAACTTTGTAATGGACTGTTAATAATATTATGATTCTGAGACTCAGAAGAGACAAAGTTTAAATTTTTCATGTTTAAAAATAGGGCTAACATATATATATATATATATATATATATATATATATATATATATATATATATATATATATATATATATATATATATATATATATGTATGTATGTATGTATGTATGTATGTATGTATGTATTTGTACGTATGTACATATATGTATGTATGTATGTATGTATATATGTATGTATGTACATACGTACATATATGTATATTTGGAAGGTTAAGATTCAGTCTATCTACCTTTGTGTGTCTAAGTGGATGCACAAAACCTAATTCCCTCATAAGGGAGGGAGAGTATCATTGAGGAGAGAGATGTAGACCTTGGAAGATGACGAAATTATTATCGACCCATGAACCTAGAGATAAGTTGGCCTTGGGGAAGAGTCTATTGTTACCTTACGACTTGTAGTTATTTCATAACCTTGTTCGTCAATTAGGTGGTCCTTGGTCTTTTTCTTCAAACATCTTTGATAATTAAGTAAGGAAACTTAACCTTGTTTGAAGTAAATGAATTTAAACATGAATAATATTATTAAACTAATTAAATCATATATATTTATATTTATGAGAGTTGGAGCAACATATGCATACATAGAGAGAGAGATATGCATATAATTTGGATCACAAACACACATAATTAATTAATTGTATGTGTGTGTGTGTGTGTACATATATGTATGTATATATGTATACACACATGCATATGCATATCTATGTATGCTTTATTTATGCATCTATACTTAAAATTTATTATATTGTAATTAATTAATTATGTGCATCTGTGATCCAAATAATAGGCATCTCTCTCTCTCTCTATGTATGTATATGTTGCTCCAAATCTCATACACACACACACACACATATATGAGTTAATTGGTTTAATAATATTATTCATGTTTAAATTTATTTACTTCAAATAAGGTTAAGGTTCCTTACTTAATTATCAAAGATGTTTGAAGAAAAAGACCAAGGACCACCTGATTGACCAACAAGATTACGACATAAAGGTTATGAAATAACTACCAAGACGTAAGGTAACAATAAAATCTTCCCCAAGGCAAAGTTATCTCTAGGTTCATGGGTCAATGACAATTTTGTCCTCTTCTGAGGTTTGCATCTCTCTCCTCAATGATACTCTCCATCCCTTATGAGGGAATTAGGTTTTGTGCATCCACTTAGACCATAAGATAATAAAAAAATATTGTCAATATCAATATACATTCATGCCATTAATTACATCTCACCAATGTTAATTATAACTATAGATGCTTAGCAATTAACTTATCTCCAATACATAGTAAAACAAAATAAAATTAGTCATGGAAAAGGGAATGAAACACCTTCTTGGGAAGGGAGTCAACGCTCCCTTTCAACTTGTACTTCCTCTCAAACATCAAATAGGAGAGCTCTATCTCTCTCTCTCTCTCTCTCTCTCATCTTTTGCCTGAAGAATTCAAAAGTTTTGTCACGTTCTTCCTTTCAATACCACAACCAATTTTTATATTTCTTTCTATTCAAGCATTCTATTTCCTTGCTCTCAATAATATCATCATTTTTAGTGCTACAATAGTCCACAATAGACTCCCAGAACTTCCTTCTATGGTTTCACATTATTTCATACCAGATGCAACAATGTAACCTTTATCTTCATATCTAGTACATATCTCAAATTGATCACAAACTATAGTATTAAGAATTATTGTCTTTTTCAGACTCTATTCCTCTTCCTCTTTTCTACACCTTCTAAGTTTTATTATTTTGATCAACAAAGGTGTTCTTCTTCTATCCAATTTAGAATTAAATTCACAAAATCACTTCTACAATATCTTGCAGTGTATCCAAAATCCTTGCACTTGTATTATATGATATTGAAATCAACCAAAAGAGTAAAAGCATTTTTTTCTTATAAAGTTACTCTTCATTGTAGGAGATCTTATGCAATCAAATGCCTAATGCCTATAATGATTGTAATTAAAATAGTAAGTTGTAAAAAATGATTGAACCTCGTGTTATATACCTGCCTTCCCGGATTTAGTCTTTCAGACCTTCTCTTCTATCTTTGAACATGGATGAACCCTTCATCTTCTTTCTTGTTATCTTTAGTCACCTTATTGATCAAATCCTGAACTTCTGAATCTCGTTCCTTCTAGATTCTCACTACTTAACATCATAGGTTGTTCAATTATCTTTCCTTTCTGATCTTCTATAAATCCAATTTTGGTTTTAACACATGGTTTAATCTCTTACTATCAATTGTCTAATCCAAAATCTTAGTTCTTTTCCCAAACTTCAACTTCATTTGACTGTCATTTTTCCAAATCTCTTCGCAATGCCACAATCTCCGCTTCTAGTCTGTCATCGTCCTTATCTTTG
Organism: Cryptomeria japonica; assembly: GCF_030272615.1. Classification (NCBI taxonomy): domain Eukaryota; kingdom Viridiplantae; phylum Streptophyta; class Pinopsida; order Cupressales; family Cupressaceae; genus Cryptomeria; species Cryptomeria japonica. The sequence continues at coordinate 265,015,053 of NC_081407.1, read as the reverse complement.
GTTAGAAATCTCTTCGTCAAGAATTCTTCAATCTTGTTTGCTTATACCAAGTTTTTAAATATTTAGATCAATGACTTTATTTTCCACCTTCTCAATATTATAAGCCAAATTGTCTTTTGCTTTCACTTCTTCAGTGATCCTCTTATTCAACCCCTTGATCTCTTTTCCAATGCAAAACAACTCTTCCATGTAATATCAACATCATCATCATCACTTCCAGACCTCACTTTGGTATTGAAAATAGGAGCCTCCATTTCCATGAAAAGAGCCTTTTGATCTCTAGTACCTTTAGAACTATCCTTATCACACTCTTCAGATGAGTAAACTTCTTCTCCAGCATACAAGTCCCTTTTCACCTTGCTGCCAAACTTTTGATGCAATGTAACCAATCTTGGTCCATAATTGAAGCATTTGAATCATAAATTACCTTTATACCCATTAGTACCTCTTTTCAATTTCCTAACAAATTTTGGCTTCTCTGAATTTGATTCATGATTAGAATATAAAACTTCTTTCTTCTTGGACACCTTGAAAGTAGCCTCCATGAGGATTTTTCATTATCAAATCCCATCTCATAAGAAATAAAAGATCTATGTAAGTCATCCATGGTTAGTTTATTCAGATCTCTACCTTCTTTAATTACAACGACCTTGGGATCAAACCTTGGGGGTAGAGATTTGAATGCCTTTTTTACAATTACCATTTCCTCCAGTTCTTCATGAAGCCCTCTAATTGAGTAGACTATATCATTAACCCATAGTAGAAAAGTGACAATGTTCTCATCCTCCACTTTTTAGATTTTTAAATTGAGCTCTACAGGTTTGAATCTTTTCTTCCTTGAATTTTTTATCTCCTTCATAAATATTATGCAGCTTGTCTCATACTTCCTTTATTGTCCCGCAGTACATGACTTTCATAAACTCAAAGTTTTTTAAACCATAAATAATAGCATTACTTGCCTTTGCATCAGTTTCAAAAGCTTTGTTTCCAATCTATTCCATCGAGGGACTTGTCAAGGATTTTGTATCCATCAACAACTAATTACCAAACCTCAAATTCTAGAGCCATAAAGTAGGATTCCATCCTTCCACTCTAAAAAGAATAAATGAATTCATCAAAGAGTGGAGCACATTTTGAAAACAAACCTTCTAGGGAAACTAGTGTGCCATCTCGGATCTACCTCAAGTTGTTAAACTTCATCCAATGAACTTTGACATGATATGAATCAAAGAAAACACAATATATTGAGAGGGGGATGAATCAATATATCCCAATTTCAACTTAATTAAACTTTAATTACCATCAATAACCTCTCCAAGCATGAACCTTAAAACATCAATGCAACTCTCACAAATTTACTTGATGATATACATAAAAGCACACATCCACACAAAGAACACTTATCAGATATACATGAAAACCCAAGATGAGAGAAAAACACGGTGATAATAGTTGCTTGGATCTTCTACCCAAATCCAATCTCACAAAATAATGAATTACTTATAATATGAAGTAGGCACCAACCTACTAGACACACTAGTACCCTATTGTTTTTGTAGGTGCCAACATAATAAAGACACCAATCCCCAACACAAGGATCTAAGCATAAACCCAGAGGTGAAATGCCAGTCCCACCAAAATACAACAAATGGATTGTAGGCCTGAACAAAAATGAGAACTCAACTTACACTTGATTTGATCAACCTTCAAACATTCTCTTACACTACATATGATATTTTGATGAAATTAAACAATGACTGGAATGCAACTCACATTACATCACTCTCAAATTCACACATCTTAGGATAATTACATTGAAGCCCTAATTCAACAACTTTCCTATTTTCCTAGACATATCCTATATGACTATCTATATGCATTGTAATTACAATTGCATTCATGTGTTGGCCCTAAAACAATTACAATATCTCCAAGTTGGCCAAAACAAATCCTAAACCAAATGTGTAATAGGCCAAGTCTAATAGCCCACATGCTACTCTAGAAGAAAGACCACAATATGTGGTTCCCAATGTAGTCCTATGTGGTCCCAACAATCATCCACATGCTACCTTCAGAGAGCACATACTATAATAATTTGTTCACATCAAACCAGAACATCAACCTGGTTAATTAACTAGCACAATGACCCTTCTATCACTTCAAACTTCCAATCCACCAAACACCAACTCTGAAAACCCTAAAATATGATTAATCATGTGTAGAGATAGTCTCCTTTCAAATCACAAGTCATAACTCACAAGATGGATAGAATGCAGAGCACAAAGAACTGCCATTATAAATACACTATCTAAGGATTATACCTCATAACATTTTGGAAACCCTTTCTAGATCACCTCAAACACCAGTGATATATACAATATGATGTAGCACACACTCTGCAATAGGTATCATCAATATGACATATCACAGTCTTTTTGAATCCTTTCGAAGGGTTGAAGCCCAAGCACAATACAAGACATAATTATACTCTTCTAGATACCTTAACATCAATGACAAGACTGGCCAACGCATTTGACATAAATGACACCTTTTTTCAAAATATATATATTTAATAATCTATATAATATATGTTGAGAGATATCTTTCTCAAGGCTCCTATTCCACTTATGTATGACAAATTGATTTAATATTAGGAACCTCAAGAAGAAAATCTCTCATGAAACTATTATTTGTATTATTATTAATAATACCATTATATATACTAGTAGCATCAATTGCAACATGTAAGACATTAATTAAATTCTCATTACAACTATAAGATTATTAAAATGTGACTTATTTAAGCATAACTCTAATTCAACCCTAACACTTACACTAACTTACCCTAATTGAACCATAACCTTAGCTCTAACCCTAACTACCACCCTATTTGAATCCAAACTCTAACCCTAACCCCAATCTTTATCATAGATGCCTAATTATAACCCTACATGAACACTCACCCTAATTGAAATTTAATCCTAATCTCAATTAAAACCCAATCCTAATTGAACCCTAACCGAGTAGTCCTATGTTAGCAAAAAAAGTGGGAAACACAAACTAAAGTTCTAAGCCCCAATTATTTTTCACATGTTTTATTTATACTCCAAACTCAATTATACAAAGGGAGCAAGGAGTTAATTTTAACATAGCATTAACTAGTTAACTAAAAATGAAAGTATATAACATAGCGCGACATATATAGAATTTTGGTATATTCTTATTATCAATATCAATCAAGTACACTCATTTCATTTCTATATATCCTATTACATTATATATATTTATCCCTTCTATCTTCTACACATGTTCATTCATATCTCTACATACGCATCCACATTGTATTACATGTATCTTTTGTTATACATATATCCAATAGATGGGGCATGGACCATATATTCTATCTATATTCTAGATGATGTCTTTTGAGTCTTGAACTCTATAAACACTTTGCGGTAAAGTGTAGTAGGTTTTCCTTGACTATGTTTTCTTTGCTACTCCTTTCTTGTCAATACCCTATTTGAACCATAACCCTATTTTCACACTAACCACAAGCAAACCCAAACCCTAGTTAAAATAACCATAACCCTAAATCTTAATTAAATCATAATTCTAATTGACCTTTAATCTTGACCCTAACAATAACCCTACCCTAATTAAACCTTAACATTAACCCTAATTTTAATTAAACCCTTATTACATCTTAACCCTATTTGAACCTTAACCCTAACCTTAACCCCAAGCTTTATTTTAGAAGCCTAACCCTAACCTTACTCTTTCCCCAACCATAATTGAATCATAACCTTGACCTTAATTGAATCATAACCCTAATTAAACCCTAATCCTAACTCCAATCAAACCCTTGCCCTAGTCATATTTGAATCCCTATCTCCAACCCTAAGCTTTATCATAGAGCTCTAACCCTAGGTGAACACTTACCCTAACAGAACTCTAATCCTAATCCTGACTGAAGCCTAACCCTAAACCTAACCCTTATTGAACCTAAACCTTAACCCTAAATGAACTCTAACCCTAACCCTAATTAAAATATAATATTAATCATCATTAAATTTTGATTGAATCCCAACTATAATTGAACAATAGCCCTAACTCCGAATTGTTATTAAATTATAACCCTAATTAAACCCTATCCCTAACATTAAACCTTACCCAAATTGAACCCTTATCTTATTTTAACTCCAACCCTAATCCTAACCCCAAGCTTTATTGTATAACCCTAGCCCTAAACCTAACCGTTGACATTTCATGACACCCTTAAGTCCATTATTCATAACTAATCTGATTCTTTAGTCATGGATTAACCCTCCTCTAGAATTGGCGAAATCAAAGCCCTAAGGCTTAAACCCTCAACCATATATCTTCATGCCTTAGCCTTTTTAGGGCATGCATTCTAATTTTGTGTTGAATTTTGATCACCATCACTTAAACTTTCCTACCGAAGTCCACTTAATGATCGGCCCCTTATCCCACTTACTAGTTGTCAAAATCTTGCTTGTACCCTGTGCCCTCGTCCAACTAAGCCTTGACTCCTTGTTTCCCTATTGGGTCATGGGTTAAGTCCTTGCATCTCATCTCTTTCCCCCCACGTCCTCATGGGGGTGATGATGTCATCAGGCTTATGACCACAGGGTGGCAGGGTAGAATACCAAAGACGCCTCACATACTTGCGAGCCATGTGGTGGGTCCCAATAGGATGTCGTGGGTGGTGGAGTGTTATGAGGGAGATTTCCAACGTGATATGAGTTGTTGATATAGATGATCAATGACTACATTCTAAAGGCCCATTGGGGAGGATTCTGAGTGACATCTGACCATTCATTTTCGTGCGAGAATCAGGATCAATGAACATTATTCAAACTTCATGTATTTTTCAATTTGAACGACAACAACTAGGTGTTCGATACCGATAGAAGGTCAAAATTTAAATTCTTGGTGACCCCAACCATCTCAAATCAAATTGACCAACCTTAAATGGCACCATTACTTCATCCAAACTTTGGAAGCATGTTTTGAGGCCTCCCATGATTATTTATATATGACTTGTAGATGCCCTTCCACTTCTAATAGCGAACATTTAGAATTCATCAGAGAGATAGGGCTGCCCTGAAATCATGGGATTTCATGCCCATATCAACTGCAACAACACCCTATTTAGTCATTTTAAGCTTCTAGAATATTAAATGTATACGAAAGATCAAATCTTTGATTTGATTCATCCGATGGCCCTCATCTTTGCACCTAACCCTAATCAAGTTAGGGTTTTGAACTCATTATAAATAAGAGTTATCCCTAAACTATAAATGTGTTAGCAAATGATTTTGTCAGTATGCTTTTATCATCAATTTTCCCAACGGATAACAACAAAACTTTGCAACATTGGATATATCATCATTGAAAGGATAATCTTCTTCTTCTTACAAGAGGAGCAACTTTCTCAAATGTAAATTTTTAATATTTAAAATAATCTCTCCTCTCCAAGAAATACATAATTCTAACCATAACAAAATATGAATATTTATAAATAGCACAAAGACTATTAATAATTTGATACATGTACTATGGAAAGTGAAATAAATGCTTGTAAATAAAATATATGTGTATATACGCACACGTGCGTGTGTGCGCAAGTGTTTATTGGCGGTGGGGCCTAAAACTAACACCTCCCACCTTAACTAAGCAATGAGTAAATGCCAGCATTTCATTGGCAACTCAACCCCATAGAATTGGGCACTGGCTATGCAGCGGACAAAATGGCCCGCTTGATGCCATGCATCCTCATCCATGGCCATCCCACGTACGGTGTACATGACTTCTGCAAAAAGGGACGAAACCCATAGCCATAAAAGTCTATTGTTAGAGTTGTCCCTTCAATCCTATGGAACTGTGCCCAAATTTGCTTTCCCACTCCCGTGACATATTTTCATTTTTTTGACTACGTCCGTGGGGGAGGAGGAAAGGATTTTTTTTTAAATGTATGATTATATGTTTAAATTGAAATAATTTATTTTAATATTTTTTATAATTTATTATTTATTATTATTATTTTTGGTTATATTTGTAAATAATAAATTAATAATTAATAATGTATTTATATTTTTTATGTATTATATTTTTCTATTTTTTAAGTTATATTTGTAAAATAATAAATAAATAGTTAATTATATATTTAATTTTTTTAAATAATAGGCTATATGTTTAATTTTTAAAAAATTAAATTTTTTTAATTTGATTTTTTTAAATGTTTGATTATATTTTTTAAACTGAAATAATTTATTTTCATATTTTTTACAATTTTTTTATTTATTAATTTGTTTGAAATAATAATTTATATTAAATTAATAATTAATAATGTATTTAAAGTTTTTAAATAAAATCAAACATAAAAGAAAATGCATAAAAACTTAAATTCAAACTATAGCATTTTTGTTCAAATTTAGTAAATAAGTAATAAAAGTAGAATGCATAAATTATACACAATATTTGTAGTTTATTCTACACATTCTGTCAAACTTATTTGTACATATGATTTTGAAAATGAAGTAACAACTTAGAACTTTTTGATATTTTTATATTACTTTAACTTAAATTACATTAATTTTATTTCATCATTTATTTATAAAAATAACTTAATAATAAATTTACCTTTTTTCAATATCTTTTACAATATTTAAATCCTGTATAACAATAACCAATTAAAATCTTTTTATTTTAATTTAATCAACAAAATTATAATTACACAATAATAAATAAAACTAAATCGAAAGGCATGCCTTTTATCTAATATTTATAATCTTTTTCTAAAAAGAAACTAAAATTACATTAACATAAGAAATAAGTAAGTTATTTTAGCATTACTTAATTTTATTTTCTTTCTTAAGTAATTTTTATTTTCCATACTAAAAGTTTTGGTGAAATTATTGATTCAAACCATAAAAGTTATTTGGATTATTAGCTATAGCATCCATTTTGGTATTTATATTCTTCCAACCAACCATTAAAGATAAGTTTCACACCACACCACAATTGAAAATTGAAGAAAAAAATGAAAAAATCACACTTGAAAATTGAATAAAAAAATGAACAAATCATTTATATATTGAAAAGGGGAATTGAGCTTTACAAATTTAATTTTTTTAAAAATTAAACATATAGCTTATTATTTAAAAAAATTAAATATATAATTAACTATCAATTTATTCTTTTACAAATATAGCTTAAAAAATAAAAAAATATAATAAATAAAAAATTTAAATACATTATTAATTATTAATTTATTATTTTACAAATATAACCCAAAAAATTAAAAATTATAAAAAAATATTAAAATAAATTATTTCAATTTAAACATATAATCATACATTTAGAAAGAAAAAACTTTCCTCCCCCCCCACGGACTTAAAAAAAAAAACTGAAAAAATGTCACTGGAGTGGGGAAGCAAATTTGGGCACAGTTCCCATAGGATTGAAGGGACAACTCTGACAGAAGACAGTTATGGCATGGGGATCTGTCCTTTTCGCAGAAGTCATGTACGTCGTACGTGGGATGGTGGATGAGGATGCATGGCGTGGGGCGGGCCATTTTGTCCGCTGCATAGCCAGTGCCATAGAATTGTAGGGGTTATCTCCTTTCAAAGTGAACAGATGAAGAAATGAGTTTGTAGGCGGGTGCATTCATTGCATCGCCCCTGCAAGCAGAGATGTCGTTCCGTCCGATTATTCATTCATTTGGCGCTCCAGGGAAGGGAGGGAAACCCATCCATAAGGCAGGCAAAAGGATGCCCAATCAAACTAATAGGGGTTAGGTGCACGGGAAAGGCGAGTTACTTCGGGTTCGACATCCTCTTCATCCATTGGCGGGGATCTCCTCCAACAACGAGACAACAGTCTTTCTAACGACTTACCAGCCACGAGTTATGATTTCCTGGTGCTGGTTCCTGGTAGAAGAGCCAATAGAAGAGACCCATCCAAGGGTAGTAAGCGTCCAACAGGTCTTGAAATATGCCTGGTAGGGGCCCGCGATAGAAGGGGCTGAGAGAAGATGCCTTTGTCCCCATTAGTTAGAGCAGGGTGAACACACTTACCCCATGTCTCCATGCGGCTGCTTAAGTCTATTTTCTGCTTATTTTTAAGCAATTAAAGTGTTTCCATGGAATTTTTTAATTAAAGGGAAAGGAAAATTTGGAATCTTTTCCTAGTTTTGTGGAGCAGCCACTGCTTAATAATAAAAAATAAGCTGGAAAAAAAAAGAGGGGTTGGAAATAAGCAGCAACTGCTTATTAAAAAAATGACACATGGCTTCACCAAATTTTTTTCCTTTCCTTTTTATTTGCCTTAAATTTTGCTTTTAAATTTTATATGTAAAAAATATTATTTAAAAGTGTCATTTAAGAGGGCTGCTTAAAAATAAGCACAATTTTTTTATGCATGGGGTCACCAGCTCCACAAATTGTTGCACAAAAAGTGGAGCAGCAGCTGCTAGCCAAAATAAGCTAAGCAGCCGCATGGGGATGTGCCCTTATAGTGCTTAGAAAGTAAGGGTTTTTGCTGCTCTAGGAAGTAAGGGTTACCACTGGTGGTGAAATGGGGTTCCTGCCAATAGAAGAGAATGGGGTTCAGAAGTACGCGTTGGAATTAGAGAGCAGTCTTCGGGCTCTGCATAAAACCTCATTAACTAACACATCTAACTTCGATAACACCTCCTAACTTCACTAAAGAAAGCTCGTAAATGGAGCCACCATTTTAATGCGCTGTATCGCCACTAAGGAACGGGATATGCAACTTGGTCAACTGAATCAATAGTTTCAACTGTTGGTTATGCTGCTGGCGGTACTAGTTCTGCTGTTGGTGGTGCTGGATATATTGCTGCTGGTGGTGCTTAAGAAGCCATAACGTTATACCTAACCTACCTTACCGTCTCAGCAAAGACTGACAAAGGCCCCTACCTTACCTTATGGTTCTTCGTTTCGGAAACAAATCTGACAGGTTCTCTTCTAGGTGGGTGGGAATCATAGGAATAGATCAGTTCTCAACAAAAGAAGCAAAATCATGCCAACCACTTCAAATTGAAGCTATTGTTCATCCATCCATTCATTTTTTATATCTCTGAATTCCCCTCGTTAAAGGGGGGCTCGTTTATGGCACTATGCTCTAATTCATATATTTCTCCTTCATGTTGCCCCTGTGACTTCCGTCCTCCTGCTAAAATACCAGAAAGTGCCAGGTTGGCCTTCATGCGGATGTGTGTGTGTTAACAACACACAGACTTTCAGTATTCAGAAAAACCTTCCAATAAATAATTGCAAATATTGATAAATCACAGTTTATCAATATCCCTTCAAAATGGTGGTACATAGGCCACTCTTGAATAGCACAAAGACTTTCATAAGGAAAAAAATTATTCTTTTTGAAGTATATATTTCAATTATGAATAAAATATAATATAGTTCTTTTCACTTTTACAATAATTTTTACATAGTTGGGTATAATAACTTTTTGCACATTATAATAAAGATTAATTTTTGGTAGAATTAATTTAATTGAGTATGACTCACTCTCACCCAACTTGACATAACTTGATATCAATTATTTTGCATTATATGATAATATTTAATTCCTAAAGAATTAAATATTAGTGTTAATGAAAAATAATTTATTAAGCTCATATATAACATCCCCTTATTAAATGAAATATTATCAAAAATTTATGTATGTCACCTTCCAATTTTTGAAATTATCCAATGAGAAAGTTACCTAGGGTTTGTTCAAATCCTAGGGTAACAAAAGGCAATCTTGTAACATAGTTCAGGGGTGCTTCCCTCGGTTCTCTTATGGAAACTCATGTTTTCTGTGACTATAACTTTTTCCTTGCCTTATATCAATAAAATTCTTTGTCTTATATCCTTCTAGTACAAATATTCTATGTAAAGCATCTTACCTTCTTATTTGCATGCATTTTTCTCTATTTCCAAATTGTATGTTGTCTTAAGCTTGCTCATAAATGTTGCATTCTTAATATTCTTCTTTCCTTTCAACATTTTATTGAGTTTTAACCTTCATGCAAGCTTTAGGAGACTGATTAAAGTAGGAAGATGTGTATGTCTTTAGGGATTTTCATTGGTTTACTATGCAGTTATAGGTAGGAAGAAACACATTCTAATATTGGTGTATCACCTCCCTTATTTTTTTTTTACATTATTTCTTCTCTTTTTTCCTCTACAAGTCATTAAAATATGTTTAGAGTTATAATCCAAAGTATTGCGTTAGTTCAACACTACACCCTAACCAAAAATTAATATGGGATTCTCTAGTGATTCAACCTCACAATGCAAGGTCCCACACTTGGAGGTTGTTTACATGTTTCACAAGGTTGTTTGAGTTAATAGCTCAAACAAGGGTGCAAACTATTATGACAATAATTTTTAGCACATCTGGTGGGACAAACTTTCTAGTTATTTCATCTAACTACCAACACTAGATAAAGAACTCCAACTTTTATGCTAAGGATTCAATGTTGCTCTTAGCATCTCAACCTTTAAGAGGCTCACCTCCAAGCACTTGGCAACTCTATTGTGCTCTCACAATTTGTTTTTAGACTAGACCTACTACTTTCATTCATTGAATTCAAACAAGGGCATCTTCTAGAGGCCTTTTTCAATATTCATAACTCTCATATTCAAATTCTAGAAGAAGGAGAAGCGAACATTCATTTTCACCAGTTAGGGGTGCTAAAGCTGTAATAACTACACCTCTTAGATCTCTTTATACTCCTCTACCAATTAGACCATCACAGTCTAGGGTTCCAACCAGTCATTTGAATAGACAATTCTTCCCTATGGCTCCCCATAGAAATCATATTTTTGCCACCTTTAATGGGGGCAATCCTCTTGTTTTAGACCAAAAGCATGACATTCCCATAGCCACATTAAAAAGTATACCTAATTTCATTGGTGAAATCTCCATTACCCCAATAGACTACACCCAAGAGGTTGCAAATATATATACTATCTGTGATGTTACATAGGATGATTTTGTTGTTAGGCTCTTGGTCTCATCACTTAAAGGAAAAGCCTTACAATGGTATAGAGGATTGCCACACAACTCTATTCATAATTGGGAGGAGTTAGGTGAGAAATTATGTAAGCATTTTAAAGATAAAAGTGACCATTTATCACTTGTAAAGCAACTCACTACTATCAAAAGAGCCCCTCATGAATTCATGGTAGATTTTAACTTTATATTTCAAAAGACATGGATAGAATATGTGCTCTCTAGTGAAGCCATCTCCCATTCATGCCTTTGTGTACTATCTCAAGGCTCTCAATGGTGATATAGCTACCATGATACAATCCATGGGTGGGATGACCTTACTAGATGCATATGATGTAGCCATCAAGGTAGAAAATTGTTTGATATAGGCTAGGAAGATAGCCCCAAGGACTCCAATGCCTCTATTCCCAAAGATTCCTACTTCACAACCTCTTTTGGCCCCCATAGCAGTTGCATATACATGTCAACCATCCACATATTCCTCATCTTCAAATGAAATTCATGAATTCAAGGCTATGATTCAAAACCTTGCCAATGCGTTGGTGACAATAAAGAGACACCAAACTCAAATCAATAGACCCTATCAAAATACAAATCAAAATTATCAGTAGAAAATGCCATCGTTTCAAGGGAAAAATCAATGGAACTATGCAAAGCCCTTGAATAGTGTAAGCCATACAATTGCAAATCATTCAAAGGCACTTGTTCCAATGCAAAATAATCTTGCTCGAGAGAAAGATTGGTGTTTTCTTGCAATCAACCTCATGATTTGGTTGCATGTCAAAATGGAGAGCTTTCTCAAGCTCTAGTTGTTCAAAATGAACCAAAATCAAAAGGACAACATTATCATTAAAATTAATAAAGTGTTGGTAATCAAAATCATATACAAGGGGTTTCAACTTTTGTTAATTGACAAGAGTCATAATTTTGTGGTGTTAACTAGACAAGAAATGGTGTTGTGACACGTGATACAAGATCCAAAAGGAGAGCTATGGAGGATGCTTCACCTCCCATGATGCCTCAAGGTTCAACTTCATCAGTTGCCGCACATACCATAGTCCCAAAGACACCAACAGAACAACTGCTCAAGATCCAAGTCATAATACAAATCAAAGCAACAAGAAGCACGACGAGCCTAAGATTGCTTCTATACCAAAATTATACCTTGTTGTTACTAAGGGTCGTTCAAAACTAGTGAGTGTTGCTTTCAAAATTTTAGAACAAATAAAGAAGGTTTGTATCATTGTATCCATGTGGGATGATATCTCCATTACATCTCTAAGATATTTGCTTCAAGAGGCATTGAAAAACATCAACAAATCAAAAGGAGCTACAACAACAAGTGGAACTTCAGCTTCAACCAGTTTAATACAAACCCAAGGAGGAAGAAAATTCAATTAAGATTAAAAAAACACCTCTTTCTATCTCTCTTTAATAATAGGAGATAGCTTAGTTCACAATTGTATGATAGATTTAGGAGCTAGTAGCTTAGTTATGCATAAGAAAGAAGTTGATCTTCTTGGCATAACATATGAATCTATGGATAAGGGGGTTGTCCAATTAGATGGTAATTATGTCAAGGCAATAGAGGTAGTAAAATATTTGAAATTGACCTTGCATGTATGTCCTAGTTTCTAGACATGTACGTGTATGAGAATACGAGTATGAGGAAAGATTATGAGAATATTGTTTCAGGGTTACGGTTAATTTTGTTAACCGACTTTGTATGTTGCCCTAAAAATTGCATGTTATAAGTTGCTAGAATGTAAAAAGGCATTTTAATTGTGTTGTACTAATTTACTGGATAATAAGAAAAGATTGGATGGCTATGTTCTATGGATGTAGCCCATCTTGGGTGAACCATGTTAAATCTCTATGTTATTTTGTGTTGTGATTTTCTTCATCTTTGTGTATTCAAATTCACATATAATTTTTAATTTGTATTTGCTCTGGATCTTCCTAACCCTAACACCTTGTACATACAAATTGATCAAACAACTGGGTATCTGTGAAGACTTGGTTGACACATCTGATAAGATCACAATTAAAGCCTATGATGATGCAGAAAGGATCTCTAAAGGCATTATAACACTACCTCTTCAAGTGGGCCTTGCAATGGTGGAAACTACATGTCGAGTCTTAGACCTTGATCTCCACTACAACATCCTCCTTGTCCATCCATGGATCCATTCCATTCAAGTTGTTCCATCCACTTACCATCAATGTCTTAAATTCCCTTACAATGGTAGAGAGATCACTATTCTAATTGATCTATTACCCTTTCAGTACTGCAAGCTCCTTGAGGGAAAGCACCCTTATCATTGCCCACTCAATATGCCTATTCCACCACCCTCATATGATCTATCGAATGTTGCAATCACCTCCTCCCAACCCGAGATCAAGGTAAAGATAATTGACAATGGTTGTGGAGAATAGATGATTCAAAATGCACTCTCTCCCACCCTCTCCTAAGTCATATGGTAGACCTAAACAAATCAAGATCCAAAAGAAACCCACTATGAAATGTAAAAAGGCCACCTTTGAGTGGTGGGGCCCACTTGATGAAGAGATCCTGGAAACTGATGTCACTTCTTGACTGTACCAAGAAGAAGATGAAGCACCAACAAATATTCCCAAGAAAATGTATCCTAAGGCATATGCTATTGTAGACAAGATGGGCTATAAAGGACATGGTCTTGGACCTCAAAAACAAGGAAGGAAAGTGCCCATCTCACCAATCTCATACAAACACAATAGGGGCTTGGGTTGATTAAGTATGACAAGATTCAGAAGAAGAATACGATGTTCGGGGTAAAATTTCCTATCATGATTGGGAAATCACTTGATATTTGCTCATCATTGCAAGAAACCAAGAAGTCAGAAGAGGAACATCAATACTATAACCTTAAGATGCACACCCTAAGGGAGAAATTTGATCCATATCATCATATTAGGGTAGTATGTGGAAGGAAGTTTCAACATCAAGTGCATCTTGAAGACCACTGGACTAATGCAATCAATGATTTTTAGATAAGGAAAAAGACGTGTTCAAGATTATCATTGGATATGATTAGACTTGGCCAATTGATTCACGTACTGGATTAACTTGAGGATGATGGTAACAATGTTGAGCAATATTTTGAGAAGGAGAAGACTAGACATCTTCCCACAATAGTGCCTAAGGTTACTATTAGTGGTGCCCTGACAGACTGTCCTTCTGAAATCGAAGATTTTGATGAAGAGGAGTTCACCAAAGTGCCTTTTGAATACCTTGATGATCTATTTGATGATGCCTATTTTAACACCATCATTCTCATCACCCCTTCCGCCCCATTAGAACTCCAACTCATCCACTTTGAACTCATTGATTGGGACCAATGAGGACCACTTGTCCTTGACATATGTGCTAATAACAATGTCCTCTTGGGGTTACTTAACATGCAAAACCTTGAGGATCACACATCTGTAAATGGAATCCAACTCAACAAGGAGGCATACTTTGGTAGTCATGTCAACTCCCTTAGTCATAAAAAATGACAATAAAAAGAAAAATCAGAAGTCCCCTAGTGAAAACCTCCCACAGGCACCTTCGAAGCTAGAAAAAATAAAAATAAAGGTCGTATCTTCTAGTGAATACCTGGATCAAGTGCTAGAAGATGAGGGAATTGACTTGCCTACCATGGTTCCTCTGTATCAAGAGAAATCACCATTACTGATTGAAGAAACTAATAACATCAACATGGGTATAGATGATAATCCAAAGAATGTGCTCATCACAAAGTCTCTTACAGATCAAGAGAAACAAAATTTCCTAAGTTTCCTGAAAGAGACACAAATCAACTTTGCCTGGTCCTATACTTATATGTTAAGTCTTGACCCAGAACTAGTAGTACACAACCTTGCTATTAGACTAGATGCTAAACCATTGAAATAGAAGCTCCACAAGATGCATCCATAGGTGGCCCTCCTGGTTAAAGTAGAACTAAAGAAGACGTTGGATGTCAGATTCATCAGACCCATTGATTATCTTGAGTGGGTCTCAAATATTGTACCTGTTAGCTAGCCCATTGGGGGCATAAGGATTTGCATAGACTTTAGGGACCTCAATAAAGCATGCTCGAAAGATGATTTCCCCTTGCCTAACATAGACATGATTGTAGACCTAATAGCTAGACATGAGATGCTTTCCTTAATGGATGGTTTCTATGGATACAATTAGATCAAGATCATTGAAGAAGACCAACACAAGACAATATTCAACCCTCCTTGGGGAACATTTTGCTATCAAGTCACGCCCTTTGGATTAAAGAATGCAGGCGCAACTTATCAATGAGCAATGACAACTATCTTCCATGACCTCTTGCACAACATTATGGAAGATTATGTGGATGACCTCCTAGGAAAGTCTAAAACACGAGAACACATCCTTGTCTTGAGAAGAATCTTTAAAAGACTGGAGAAATATAAGTTGTGCCTTAACCCTAAGAAGTGTGTCTTTGAGGTCACATTTGGCAAGTTTTTGAGATTCATGGTCTCTCACAGAGAAATCAAAGTGGATCCAGCCAAAGTTAAAGCAATCATGGAAATGCCTCCTCCTAAGACACTTAGACAACTTCATAGTCTACAGAGCAAGCTTCAATCTATTCGTTGGTTCATAGCACAACCTGCAAATAAGTGTCATCCATTCTCTCATCTCCTATGAAAGGACACCAAGTTTAAGTGGGATTGCCTATGTCAGAAATTTTTTGATAAATTGAAAGAGTATTTGGCCTCCCCTCTAGTATTGATGCCACCTATTCCAGGACAACCCCTTCTTTTGTACATATCAACAACAATAGTGGCTTTGGGGGCATTACTTGCACAAAATGATAATAAAGGGAAAGAGAATGCAATATATTACATCAGTCGCACTCTTGTGGGATATAAACTCAATTACACTATTAATGCACACAAAAGGGGACACAATAAAAAACAAAGCTCAAGAGCTAATAGGTTAGTTTCCAACCAAAAACCAACACAAATGAACTAAAAATATTTTAAATGCATATCAAAAGAGAATGAAAGTATTACAAAAGAAAGAATAAACACAATAAAAGAGGAGAAAGAAGACTCCCTAAGATGCTCCCATGATGCTTGATGGATATCCCTTGTTTTTCTCCTCTCCAAGATCCAAAGTTATGCTTGAGTGTGGCCTTCAGAATTTAGCATGAAACCATGGATGCCAAATGAAGGATTGAAGGTGGTTGAAGATGAAATGCTAATGCTATGCAAATTATTAAACTAGTATTGCTATGAGAAAGCTTAAGTGTGACCGCTATTCAAATATAGTAGCAATCCTAAAAATGCTTCCTCCTTTGCTTGAGGATGAGAGTTCTATTTATAGGCAAAATAGTGGATTGGAGGGTCAAGATTGGTTTGGCTTAGGAAGGGCTAGCATTGCATGAGAGAGGCATGATCCTCAATTCATGTGACACTTTCAAACCAATCCCAGGTTGACAAGTGTCAATATGAGAAGGCTTGAGAGGAGAGAGAGAAGAAGCATTAAATGCTTGAGAAGATATGAGAGTAAGCTCATGTAGTTGGGGTTATTGGATAAACTTATTATCCAAGGGTAATGTTAATGTCTAATGGGTAAAATCTTGTGAAAAGTTTACCCATGGTTAGGCTTTGACCAAATGGACAAAACCCATGTGGGTTAGTGTGTGGAAGAAGCAAAGCCATTAAGACTTTGTAAGAGTCTTAAATGATTGAGATGATGGGTTGGGGGTTAATTTTGGATTAGGATTGTGCAAATGATTAGAAGGGGGATTAGGCTAATTTAAAAGGGCTTAAAAGAATCTAGAAGGAGGTTAGAAGAATCTAGAAGGGGGTTAGTAAGCAAGTGGGTGAGGATAAATAGGCTTTTTAAATGTTTTTTTAAATTAAAATAGGGAGTGCAACTTGCATTTGGAGGAGAATGCAAGTGGATAGAGTTTTTAAATAAATATTTAATTTATTTAAATAGGGGTTTGGTTAGGGATTTTAAATAAATATTTAATTTATTTAAATGGGAGGAAAAGGGAATTAAATAAATTTATCAATTTATTTAATATTTGGATTATAGTTAGCAATTAAATTAATTTATGAAATTTATTTAATTAGATTAGAAGAATAGGCTAAAAATGAACTAATTAAATATGAATTTAATTAATAGATGAATATTAGTGCATTAAGCAAATATTAAATATTTGTTTTCAAAATTTGAGCCCTATGGAGTGCAGGAGGAAACTAGGGTTTAAAGGCGGTGGCGGTTTTCATTCGCGAGCTTGGGAGGATGGCTCCAAACGCTTGGAAAATTAGTGGCCCTGGCTTCCACCACGTGCAAACCACTTGCAGTGGCAGGACTCAGACTGTAAGAGGAGAGTCGGGGGTAGATTTGGTGAGGCCAGATTCTCTTTCGAGCAAGACAAAAACAAATGGGGCCATTCTCGGATTTTGAATTTCTCGAAGTGGAGCAAAAAATAGACCGAGGAGCGGTTGTGGAAGAAAATACCAGCAGCTTCAAAGAACCCTATCTTGGTGGAGTTACCGGCGATGACAGATAAGAGAACTATCAGTATCTATATTGATTCAATGGTTTGGAAGGAATCGGTTCAAGTCTTGCACGCTAGAGCATTCTTCATGAAGCGGGGAGGTGATTGGCCTACATTTTCCAAGATTAGGAAATGGGTTGATGAGGAATGGGGGAGCCATTTTGAGATAAAAACCCTAACTAATGGGTTCTTCTTAATCATTACTGGGTCAGAAGATGAAAAAAATAGAATAATGAACAATGGGCCTTTCATGATGCTCAAAATAGGGCTCTACATTAAAGATTGGATCCCCAACTTTGATCCTTGGCAAGCCTCCATTGAGGAGATCCCTGTTTGGATTAGGCTGTATAACCTCCCACATGAATATTGGAAGGAGGAAGTCTTCAAGGTGATTGGTGATAAGCTAGGGATATTTATTAAATTTGATAAAGCTATTGACAAACTGGACGAAGGCCATTGAGATTCGCTCACCTGAGGGTTTTTGGAGGCAAGAGATTGAAGTTGAAGAGATCATGGTGAAGTGCAAGTCCTGCAAAGAATGGGGGCATGAGGAGCCTGATTGCAAGGCAAGTCTGAAAGGTAAGGACAGGGCAGACAAAGCTTTGGAGGATCAGATGTTAGTAGTAATAGATGATGTAAAGGAGGTGCCAGATACCATACTCTCAGAATCGGTTCCTGTCTTTGACTCAGCAGTAAATCTGGATGGGATGCTCCGTCATAGCATCATAGAAAGGGGTGGGTCTGAAGTGTCCTTGGCTTCTAAAAATGCAAAGGTGTATAAGCTAGTAGATCAAGCCATGGCCTTTGTTCCTAGTATTGGAGAGGATGACGTGAATAGGAAAGGTTTTGTAGGGGAGACTTCCTTGGATCGGTTTTTGCTTCTGGCAGGATGTGTTGCGGTGACCCATGCGACCTCAACAAACGGAGAAGAGCTTCGGGGAGGTCTCTATCCTACGAATGGCACTGTCATGGAGTTAAACCCAATGATTATTTCTCATGCTAGAGCAGATGGTGTGGGGATTCCCTCCCATCCCCTGTCGCCTCCCCCATTTGGGCCTAGGATGGAGGGACCGGTTGGTGGCATGACAGGGAATATATCAGTGAGCCTGAGTTATGATTCTGGAGTAGAGATTGAAGAGGTAAAGGCAGACAGGTTCAAAGATATCCATGTCCCCGACTAAGGAGGTTTTTGTGAACCTAGAGGAGATGGAGTCCAAAGATGAAGAAGGCATGAGTGATGATTCTTTGGGGTTGTCAACAGAGGTAGGGGAGATAGATTTAAGGACCATCAAATAGTCTAAAGAAAATCCTGCTAAGGTGACTAAAGGGAGTATGAGAGGAAGGAAAAACAAACAGAAGTTGCTGGAGGAAGCAAGCAACATGAAGGGGCAGACCAAACTTCTTAGATCTGGGAGAGACCTATTCTCTCCTGGGTAGTAATGAAATTCCTTACATGGAATGTCAGGGGCTGCAATGCCCCTGACAAGCGATGCTTGATCAAAAGAGGTTTTGGTCAGGCGAAGCCAAAAGTTATTTGCATTCACGAAACAAAGTTAGGTAGTGAAGAAGCGGCTAGATTTCTTGGTGTTAAACAGAGGTGGTCTGGTTTTTTTGTGGATTCGGAGGGGGCTTCAGGTGGGTTGGGTATCTTATGGAACCCCCAATTAGTGAAAGTGGAAGCTGTCTCAAGTTCTAGATACTGGCAGATGGCAAAGGTAAACTCAAGGATTTTCAACTTTTCAAGTTTCTTAATCAATGTTTATGGTCCTACTAAAATAGCGGATAAGTGCCAACTATGGGAGAAAATTTCCAAGATTTTAGAGGATGTAAGGTCGGCCTTAACGATTGTTGTGGGGGATTTCAATGACACTCTTTCCTATTCGGACAAACGTGGAGGGGTGAAAAGGATGTGCATGATTCAATCTGATTTTCAAAACTTTGTGGATTCCAACACCTTGTTTGAGGTGGCTGCTAAAGGGGGGAACTTTACATGGACCAAAAGGTGGTTGGGCTTCTCCAACATTGCTGAGAAAATCGATAGGTTCTTTCTAGCTGGGGAATGGAACTTGGCTCCCCTTATCTTTGAGGTAGAAATCTTGGCTATTTCAGGTTCAGACCACTTCCCGGTCTCTCTAGTTGTGCAGAGGGATGGAGTTCCGCTCATATGTCCCTTCAAGGTGGAAAAGATGTGGCTAAGGCAATAGGGCTTCAGATATCAGGTGATTTGTTGGTAGAAGGAGGCCCCTATAGCTGACGACTTCTTGGCATATCAGCTCTTTAAAAAGCTAAGTTATGTTAAACAGAAACTGAAAAGCTGGAATAGGGATGTTTTTGGAAATATCTTTGACGAAAAATGAAAGATTGAAGGTGAGTTATGAGCTTTGAACTTGAAAGTCTTGGCAGAGGGAATGGATGAGGTGGGCTATCTCATGGAGAAAGACCTGCTCAATAGATATGGGGAAGTTTTGCAGAGGGAAGAGATTTTCTAGAGGCAAAAATCGCGAGAGAACTGGCTTAGAGCTGGAGATAGAAACACCAAATTTTTCCATAGTTCGGTGAAGGTTAAGAGAAGCCTTAATAAAATTTTATCCCTAAGACTCATGGATGGTACCTTAACAGAGGATTCTACTCGGATTAACTAGGAGGTGGTGGTTTTTTTTGAAAATTTATGGAAGAAGAGCGGGGCAAGTTAGGACAGTTTGAAACCTGAGTTTTTGGAGGTGATCCCTCCTTTAGTCTCTAGGGAGGATAATCGGATGCTTAAGGAGCCTGTCTCTCTGAAGGAATTGAAAGTAGTTATTTTCGGATTGGGAGGGAAGAAAGCGGCGAGCCCAGACAATTTTCAAGCTTTCTTCTACCAGTTCTTTTGGGATTTGCTTGGTGGTGAACTGTTGGAGTTGGTTGAAGAGTCAAGGTCTAGGGGTTTAATTCTGAACGAATTCAACTGTACTATGGTGGTGCTTATCCCAAAGAAAGATAAACCAGTGGGCTTTGAGGAATTCTGCGCGATCTCGCTGTGTAACACAATTTATAAAATGATTTCAAAAGTTGTTGCTAACAGGCTTAAATTGATTTTGGACAAACTAATTTCTTGTGAACAGAGTGGTTTCACTCTGGGGAGGAATATTGTTGATGGGGTTATTATGGCTCATGAGGCAATCCACACAACCATGAAGAGCAAACATAGAAGAATGATACTAAAGCTAGATATTTGGAAAGACTATGATAGAGTTGACATGTCCTTTCTTTTGGCCGTGCTTGCCAAATTTGGATTCAGTAAGTCTTGGATTAAGTGGATTTCTAGCATGGTAATGCAATTCAATGCTTCGGTTCTAGTTAATGGCAGCCCCCAAGGTTTCTTTCCTACCTCGCGGGGTATTCATCAGGGGGATCCCATATCCCCCTTTCTTTTCATTTTATTGGTCGAAGTTCTTGGTCGATAGATAGCTCGTAAGTGATCTCAGGGGTTGTGGAAAGGTATCGAGATTGCTTGAGGGGTGGATTCTACAACTCATTCTCAGTTTGCTGATGATACTTGTCTTTTCAGAGTGGCCTCCATGCAAGAAGCATCAGTGATGAAAAGTGCTGGATAGATTTAACTAGGCCACTGGACAGGAGATAAATTGGCAAAAATTAGAGATATTTTTCTTTCACACTGAAGCTGGTTCTCAGAGGGATATAGCCAAACTCTTTGGAATCAGAATTTGACAGCTCCCTAGGAAAGTCCTTGGTACGCTGCTCTTTGCTGGAGCGGGTAAGTCAGAAATTTGCAAAGGGCTTCTTGATGGTTGTAAAGCAAAAATGGAGGGCTAGAAAATTAAATGGCTCACGTTGGTTGGTCGTATTTTGATGTTGAAATCAGTTATTTTGGCAATGTCGATCTTCTCCATGGCTTGCTTCAAACTCCCAGGCACGATCATTAATAATATTGAACAGAAAATGAGGAAATTTTTGTGGAATGGTAAACAAGATCAAGACAAAATTCCTTAATGGCTTGGGATAGAGTGTGTAAACCCAAAGGGGGAGGAGGTGCGGGGCTCCATGACTGGAAGTTAATTAATGAAGCTATGGGTGCAAAGTTAGTGTGGAAGATGTACATCAAGCTGGAGGAGAGATGGGTTTGCATTCTTTAAGCTAAGTATTTGGATAATGGTGATAGGGAGAGGATTGTCACGGTTGAAAACCCCCCGAGAGGATCAACTCTTTGGAATTTTTTGGTGAACTGTAGGAGTTTGATTACTAATCATCTAACTTGGCGGATCGGAGATGGTCATAAGGCAAGTTTTTGGCAGGATTCTTTGGACGACTGCCCATCTGTAGATATTAGAGCTCCCCAGTGGATTATCCAAAAGACCATCCAACATTGGGGTAATAAGGTGAGTGATTTCCTGGTCCAAGACTCTCTTGAATTGGGACAACAAATGATTTGGAAGGATCCTCATGATCTGGACTTGGAGGAGGCTGATGAAAGGTTGATGAGGAATATCCTAGCTAGCAAAGAGGTGACATGTTCTAGGGAGGAAGATGAAATAGTATAGTGTGGTGCGAAGAGTGGTAGTTATTTAGTTAAGTTGGGGTACACCTTGCTGGAGGCAGAAGGCAGGAAGGTTGATTAGGAAACTAAGGTTTGTTGGAACAACGCTTGTCTGCCGAAAGTAGGTGCTTTCTCTTGGTTGGCTGGTAACAATCAGATTTTGACTCGAGATAGACTCAAAAGAATGGGGTTTGTGGGCCCCTTCCATTGTGTGCTTTGTAAGACGAAGGAGGAAGATGTGGATCATCTTCTGTTGAATTGTGACTTTACCCAGGAAGCTTGGCGTTTTGGGTTGCAGAGGCTATGTTGGAGGGGGTTGCTGGTAGGGAAATTGCACGAGTGGTTGGATTCATGGCCAGATTTGCATAAGTCTTCAACCTTTGTTGCAATCTGGAAGGTAATGCCTTCAACTATTATGTGGGAAGTCTGGAAAGAACGAAACTGAAGACTTTTTGAGGATAAATCAGAACTAATGGAACGCTTTCTGATCAGGTTGGAGAGGGAAATTTCAGAATTAGTCTCTAATGCTGCTTCCCAGGTTAACATGGCAAAGACCTCTTTCACTCAATTTGATGCTAGTATCCTGGTGAGTTGGCCTTTGATTAAATTCAGGCCTACTAATGGGCTTTTGAGGGATAATCCTCCTAGGAAGGGTGACAAAAGTCAGGAGTGGGTTCTGCTAGATAAGGGCTGGACCAAGATCTACTTTGACAGGGGTTCAAGGGGGAATCCTAAGATCTCCAGGGTAGGGGTCATAGCCCGTGATGAGAGTGGAAGTATTCTAGCTTTTGGAGCTAAGAGATTGGTGGATGGTACAAACAATGAAGCCGAGTGTCAGGCGGCAATTGAAGCCGTTCTTTTGGCTAAGAAATTGGAGGTGAAAAAACTCCATCTTGAGGGGGATTCCCAGATAGTGTTGAATGGGATTGCTAGGGGACTGATGGAGGCCTGGCACCTGGACAAACATATCAGAAGGATGAATTACCTTCTGAGTGGGTTTGATGATTTTAAGGTATTGCATGTTCTCAGGGAAGCGAACGTTGAGGTAGATAAGCTTTCGAACATTGGTGCAAATGGTTCTTTGGCTAACCATTTTAATTTATTTGAGGACCTAAGGAATGTGTGTCCTCTAGAGTTTGGTTGATAGTGCTTAGGAAGTGAAAGGAGAATACGAGACGTGGTGAAGAGTTTTGTGTGACTTGTTTTTGATACACACGATGGAGGGGAAGGGATGTATCAGGTGGTTAGTGATCTTTGATATGGTTGCAAGTTGTAATGGCGGCATAGGTGTGATGATGTTAGCATTTGGCGTTTTGTTCAGCTGATGATGCATGGTTTAAGGTGATGCGTGTGAAGTAATTATTTCTTGGAGTGGCTACGGTTATTTTAGGGCTTCGTCTCTTTGTGTTTTGGCATTTCGCAGTGGATGGTTTAGGCTTTCGTTAGTGCAGGTTTTGAATGTGAGTGTGGGGAAGGATGGAAGCCAACTTCTCGCTATCGACAAATGGCCAAATGCTTGCATTTCATGGTTCAATTTCAAGAAATCAACTGTTGAACGTTTTCAGGGTAGATGAGAAAGTTTTTTGGAGGGCTGTGCGCTTGATGTTTGGGGAAGAATTTCTGGACTCGGAGTGGCACCCGTGAACTAATCTAGATATCTCGTCCTTGTTTGTGGTGCTAGCCCTAATGGTGGGAGGTTCAACAGATGAGGTGTTGCGGGTGACGTCCCTTGTGCTGAGACCTAAATGGTTGGGTGGTCTGGCGGAGGTGGTAGCTCGTGCAGAGATTGGCAAGGGTCTGAGAGTGGTGCAAGGGCCATGGCGGCGTCTCGGGGAGGATACAGGAGTTGTGCAACCATTGGTGGTGTGGTTGGCTTCTTGCTCTGTGGATGCTCAGATGGAGGATGCAAGAAATGGGTGGAGGGATGTCATGAAGTTTGTGCGGGAATTGGGACCGACGAAAAGAGCGAAAATGCGTGGCAAGCAGACCCCGGTGAAGTCGCAAGCTCCATTGGATGAAGATGGGCAATTGCTGGTGCTACACCAAATCCCTCGGAAGGGTGCGAAGGTGGTGGAGTGCAATTTGCTTCGAAGTGGTAGGTTGAGAACATTGATAGGTGGTGGGATGGAGATACCTAAGGCAGGTCCTAGTCTGGGCATTTCTAATTTCTCTACAGAGGAGGCCCTTGGTTGGTTTTGATAGGATGGTCCCATGGGGGTTGTCGGGTTCTGGGTGGGGAGGATTTACTGTTAGGTTCGCATATGGAATGGTAGGCTATGTAGGTGTGGTGTCAGTCTCAGGTTCTTTTGGTTTTGTAGGGGATAGATCCCATTTTGTGGAATGTTGATGAACAACTTAAAGCATGTATACTTTCCTTTTTAAGCAATATAAATCAAACCTGGTTATTGATTAAAAAAAATAAAATATATTAAATATTTATTTAATTTAGTGGACAAATTTATGTGTCTATAGTTGCCCCTCTTTGAGACGGTGTAGTTTATTGTGCCGTTTTAAAGAAAAATAGATAGGCATGATAAAAATGCCCCAGGGATGTTAGTGAGTAGGTTGGTATGCCCCCTCAAGAGATGAGCTGAAATTTTTGAAAAATTGGGTGATCCCTCGAAAAATAGAAAGAATTAGGGGGTTAAAAGAGTAGAAGAATGTGGATTAAATGGCGAAAGAACAGTGGAAAATGGGGTTAATACGAAGAAATAGTGAGCGTCAGAAGTTATCGGGGTCCATGGCGGTGAGCGAGGCGAAGTAGGGTTAGGGTTGGGGAGGGTATATTTGGGCGAGAAGGGGTAAAATTAGCTTCATTTGCACACACCTCCATAGTGATTTTGAGCTCTGATAGTGACCTTTTGTGAGCAACTAGCTGCAAAAAAGATGGGGTTTCCTATTGTAGGTCATCGATTTGAGTGCATCCGAAGGTACCAGTGTCCAGCCGACTATGGACCCCCAGTAAGTCCAGTTTGGACTTTTCTCATTTCAGCTCATTTAATGCATTTTTTTACTAGTCAAAGTTATGTCGAGATAATGGCGCTAAAACCTTGTTTTAGCACTTTTGTCAAAAAAATTAGCGCTTTTGGTCTGCAATTGTAATTTTTCCATGTAGTTTTTGGCGTTTTTGTTAAAGTGGCATTATTGTGTTGTAGTTTCAACACTTTCATTTCCATAGTTATGGCACTTTTGATTTTCCTTTAATTTTAGCACTTTCGATAGGTTTTTTTCGCATTGTTGGTTTGTTGTAGTGCTATTGTGATGTATTACTAGTGCTTTTGTAGTTTTGTAGCACTAGTGATAGTCAAAGTAGCACTTTTATAGTTTGCTAGCACTTTTGTGAGTGAAAATAGTGCTATTGTCACTAGTTGTAGTATGGTTGTTGTTGATTGCCCTAGTTGGTTTTGAGATGATGACAATTGATGTCATTTTGTTGTTTATGCTTGGTTGTTGCATTTTTTGAGACTTAGTGTACCTGTTGAGACTAGGTAATTGATGTAAATACATGTTCTAGTCTAAGTGTATGTGACTCAAGTTACCTGTTGAGACATGAGATACTTGATCAAAAGTATTTGATGAAGTCTAGGTTTTAGCCGAAATATGCATAGCAAAGAGGTTGATAGTGTTGTTTGATTGTGTTTGTAGGAGGACTTGTGTGTGTTCCAGGCCCAAGAGAGGAATCCTACCACTCAACACTTGCATGACCAACTGACCAACCTAGAGATTGATTGTGTATGCTCAACTGGAATGTTTGACATGATGCATTTACCTATGATTCGTACAAATCACAGACTACTGACTGCGCTAGCCAATTGATGGCATAGCAAGACCCGCTCCTTCCATCTGTCGATGGGATAGATGACAATGACTTTATAGGACATGTGGAGGGTCCTTCATATTCCCATCATAGGAGAGTTGGTGACTAATGATAGAGCGTTTGGTGAGGCTTCTTTGCGATGGATCTTCCCATACCCTGAGCTAGAGGTATATGATGGGTCAGTACTGTGGGAGGATATTGCAGATTTGTATGAGCAACTGCCTACTATATTGTCTGGGATTGTTGGAGGGCTACTATGCCCTGATCGAAGATCACATGGGTTGGTCATTGGTTGGGGACAAGTGATCAAGCAGATGGCTATTGAGGGCACCCGATTTACGTGGGGTCCATGTATCTTGGTACATTTGTACAGTGACCTTCATGACATTATATATCATGGTATTACTTCATTGGATGTTGGTATTACATTGTTGCACATCTAGGCATGGGAGCACTTGCCTGTCAGTCGACCAGTGTGTATGATATTTAGGGCCATTGATAAACCCTATGTATATATGTATGGTGGGATGATGACTTAGCCCTAGCTGGGGATGATTGAGTATTGGTCTCGTGCATTAGATGATTTGGATACAATGGTCTGACGTCCCTATTTAGACTACGAGCCTTGGGAGGATGACGTGGAGGCTATGCCATATGTATATTCTACTTAGTTTTTGATTGGGTGCATGTCATACATCATTGAGAGACATCTGTCAGGCTGTGTCATGAGACAGTTTGGGTGAGCACAGGGTATGTCACGGGGATCAGGAGAGTATTCTCAGGTAGTTCGTGAGAGATACAGTGGGGTCTCGTTTTACCATATGATCAAGCATTGGCAGAGTTAAGGAGCCTATAGCCGAGGCCATGACCTTATAGAGAAGATGTTGAAGATGCAGGGGTCACTAAGGAGTATGCACAGTACTTGGCCACACATCCATTTCCATGCATTTCAGATACAACAGAGCTAGTGCCACCATTTGAGAATGAGTGGGCTCCTCGACAGAGGAGGAGGAGGAGACTACATGGAGGCGGGAGAGATGGGGGTGGAGGTGGAGATGGGGGAGATGGGAGTGGGGATATAGGAGGTGGCAAGGGTTTCATGAGAGGTAGCGAAGGTTGCCCAATGCAACTCTTAGAAGCTCCACCGACATAGGTACTACCAGCAACACCAACAGAGGTAGGGGGAGAGTGGAGGGGGAGGCAGTGAGGGCAGATGCAACGAGGGGAGCAAGAGCAGCAGGGGGAACAAGATAGAGAGACATGTGGGAGGTGATGTTGGTGTGTCTACAGGTTTGGCTTACTATTGCGGAGGCTCAGATCCGTGCCCTAAAGGAACTGTTGGATGATAGAGATGCAAAGATAACCGCTAGGGATATATAGTTATTCTCCTAAGGGGTCGAGCTGACTACAGTTGCGAGGGAGAGAGATGATGTGATGGACAGATTTAGACAGGCACATGAAAGGACCCAGATGCTAGAGAAGGTATAGGGATAGGGCCCTATGGTGGAGGTGATGAGAGAGATGCGGTGGGCTGGTGTTGAGATTGACTACTAGCGGGGTTTGTACGAGCAGGCAGTGCCTAGTAGTTAGCGAGCTATGAGTTACTCTCAGATGCAGTGAGCTAGATGAGAGTGCTCACAAAGAGCTTAGAGTAGTGGGGGTGTTATGGGTCCTCCTCATTGAGGTGGTGATGGTGATGGTGGTGGTGCCCCTACTGGATCAGGTGAGAGTGCCTCGTGACTTGCATTGTCTTGTTGCATTTGGGATACATTGTTATACATTGGACACTTGGATGGCTCTTGGTAGACGATTTGTTTTGACATCATTGTACTTTGATAGATATGTGGATTCTTTTTTATGATGATGATACATACATACATACATACATACATATATACACACACACACACATACATACATATATATGTATATATATACATACATATATATGTATATATATATACATATATATGTATGTATGTATGTATGTATATATACATACATACATACATACATACATACATATATATTTATGTATGTATCATGTATGTATGTATATATATATATGTGTGTGTGTGTGTGTGTACATACATACATACATACATACATACATACATACATATATATATATATATATGGCTTATTCATAATGCTTAATTTCCTCGCTTAATTTCCTCATTGAGCATGGTAGTATGTGATCTTGGCTGAGGTATCAGAAACCAAGGTTGAGCACTCCACCTATAAACAAACATTGTAGATAAGGAAAGTTCCCCTCCATTCTGGTTCATATACACATGGTCGAGGTATATGTTGTAGTCAGTAAGTGATAGTGATCCATGAATGCACATTTTTGCATAAAATCTCATAGCTTAGTGAACTTCTCACGTAGACACAATTAGTACATGCCCCAACACTTTATTGGAATAATCCACCAACAGAAAACGAAGAAAAAAGATACCATGAACCATCCTGGCCACTCTAATCACTTGTGGATATCTTGGAGTAGCATAGGAACATGATATAAAAAGCAATAATCTGACCAAGTGCCTATTAGCCAAACAAAATCTTCTTGTCAAAGAAATATGTTCTCGTGTCTTGTTGTAAGGAAAGATGTATCCTTGTTAAGACGGTTTCGCGTATATTTTGCTTAGATGTTTTGATTGTTTGTTGATATGATAGTTGCACATCTTTTAGGTAGCTCAAATGTTGTTTTTCATCTGACTCGATGTTTATGTATAAGGAAGAAGTTTTTTGCTATGTTTTTTATTGATTTTGATGTTTTTGGATTTTCTAAGATTTTCCAAATGTTTTTGGATTATTTCAGGACATTTTCTAAATGTTTTTGGTCTTTTGAATATTTTATGAATGTTTTTGGATCACTTTAGGACATTTTCCAAATAAGTAACTCAGCAAATCACCAGTGTTGAGAATCCACTCCCATCATTAGGTTAAAAAATTTGCCCCTAATTAGGTGTCGGTTTGAAAGCATGATGTAGGACATATGAGGTAATAACGCCGATTGCAGAGATCAACAACAAGCCATGCTAGATATGATGTATGAGTGGATGCAATGGATGTGATTGCAACAAGTCTGTAAGACAATGGAGCCACAACCTTTACGAATGGCACCTATTTGCTAGGTTTTGACCACCGTACTTATCCAAGGTGCCATTGAAGTGGTTTTCACTATTTGGATGAATGATTTTTCTTTACTATTTTCTTTATTTTTTTTCATTTTTTTGTATTTTTCTGAATGTTTTTGGTATTTTCTGAGATTTTACGAGCCCGATGCTCTACAAATCTTATGTGTGGAACTTTTTGAGGTGCATGCTATTGATGAGATCTACCAGTGGTTCCCATTCTAAAGTTGCTAACTGATATGCCCCAGACCCGAAGACTGCAGTGATGACAATTCAAATTTACCTCGGTGTTCTCTATTTGGCTGGTTGAGAGGATTCTATCTAAGTAAAATATCTCCTACCTCAAATGTGCAAGGTCTAACCCTATGATTATAGCTTTTTCTCATGAGTTGCCAATATGCCTTAAGGTGATTGTAGGCAGCTTGTCACTTTTCATTAAGTAGTTCCAATTCTTGAAGATGGGAGACTCGATACTCTTCATCATTAATCAGATTGTGCAAGGACACCCGTAGAGATGGTAGAAAAGACATATTCTGCTCCATAAACAAGTGAGTATGGGGTTGGCCTTGTAGGGGTTCAAATGATAGTTCGATATGCCCATAGTGCGGGATTCAGACGAATGTGCCAATCATGACCAACATCATTGACTATTTTATTTAAGATCCCCAATATGTTCTCATTTGAGGCTTCTGCTTGACCATTTCCTTGTGGGCAATATGGGGTGGAGAAATGACATTGGATATGAAACTTCTCACATAGTTCTCAGACATCCTAATTTTTGAAAGGAAGCTCGTTATTTGTGATGATGAACATGGGTACACCATACCGACATATGATGTAGTTAAGGATAAATGATGCGATCTGCTTGTCGATGACTTGGGTGAGTGGAATGACTTTGATCCACTTTGTGAAGTACTCAGTGGTGGTAATAATGAATTTATGGCCAGTGGATGAAGATGGATGGATTTTACCCATAAGGTCAAGTCCCCACTGACAAAAGGGTCATGGTGTTGCGGTGGGTTGCAGTTCTTGCGCAAGTGCATGTATGAGGTCCTTGTGAACTTGCCACTTCTTGCACTTTCTGACAAAGTAATGTCTTTTTCCACAGAGGGCCAATAGTATCCTATCCTCATTATCTTTTTAGAAAATGAATGGCCGCTTAAGTGAGCCCCACAGATAAATTCATGTACTTCTTCTAAATCTATGATCACCTCACCTTGCTCTAAATATTGGAGGAGAGTACCGTCAAGACCTCGTTGGTATATGGTTTAGGTAATGATGGTGTATCGGGCAGATTGGTGTATGAAGGTTTTTTCATTGATTGTTTGATTGGTTTAGTGGAAAGATTTGATCGCGTATATAAGTGTAGAATTCACCATACCATGGGGAATTGGGGCCGATGAGTTAACATACCATCTCAGATTTCAAGATATCATAAGGAGGAATCCAACGTTGTTCAACTAAGAACTTGTAGCATGTTGAGTTCTATGGAAGATCGAGGAGAGAGGCTATTGTAGCTATTGCATCTACAACTTGGTTCTGATCTCAAGGAATCTACTCAAAATTGATAGTTGTGAATAATTCCTTTAAGCTATCAACCATTTTCATGTAAGGCATGAGCTTATCATCCTTAGTTTGGTATTCATCATTGACCTATCGAATTACCAGCTATGAATCGCCATATACTTGTAGCTCCTTCAAGTTCCATTGTATGGACATTCTTAGTCATATGATCAAGGCCTCATATTCTACTATGTTGTTCGTGCATGGAAATGTGAGCATGTATGATTTGGGAATGTTGTCACCTTGAGGAGTGATAAAAAGAATACCAACTTCTGAACCATGCCTAGCATAGGACCCATCAAAATACAACTTCCGTGGTGGTGTTGGTGTGACTGTGAAGATATCCTCATCTGGAAAATTTGTGATGAGAGGATGGTCTTCTATGAGTGGTACTTCAGCCAACTAATCCGCAATGACCTACCCCTTGATTGCTTTGTGGTCTACATATTCTATGTCAAATTTGTTGAGGAGTATAACCCACTTTGCCAAGCGACCTGTTAATGTTGCTTAACTGAGTAGATACTTGAGTGGATCTATATTGGCAATTAGTTGTATTTTGTATGTCAGCATGTAGTGCCTTAGTTTGGTTTCTACTAAAATTATTGCAAGGCAAGCTCATTCAATTGGTGTATAATTTATCTCATACCCTACTAGTGTCCTAGAGATGTAGTACACTGCACACTCTTTGCCTTCTGCATTATGTTGTGCTATCAATATGCCTAGGGTCGTAGCTATATCTGATATGTATAATAACAAGGGCCTATCTGGAGATGGTGGTGTTAGTAATGGTGGTGTCATCAGGTAGTCCTTTAGCTGCTGGCAGTTCTCTTCCCATTTGAAATGAACATTCTTATGGAGCAGATATGTGAAGGGATTACATTTATTAGCCAATTGTGCAATGAACTAACGAATTGACTGTAGCCTCCCTTGTAATGTTCTCAACTGACTGATATTCTTAGGAGGTGACATCTCCATTATTGCTTTTACCTTTTTAGGATCAACCTCAATGCCCTTGTTTGAGACAATGTATCCTAGGAGCTTCCCAGAGGTTACTCCAAAGACACTTCTTTGGATTGAGGTAGACATTATATTGTTCCAGTTTGGTGAAGATTTTGTCCAGCACTGCGAGGTGACCTTCTCTTGTTAATAATTTAGCTAGTGAATAATCCATATAATCTTCCATCAGTGTATGCATCATGTCATAAAAGATGGTAGTCATTTCCCTTTGATATGTGGTGCCCGCATTTTTTAGATCGAATGGCATGACATTCCAACAGTAGGCACCCCATGGGCATGTGAAAATAGTCTTGTGTTGATATTATGGGGAAATATTAATTTGGTTGTGTCTTGAGAATCCATCCATGAGTGATAGCATTGCATGTCCTAAAGTGAGGTCTACGATCATATCAATGTTGGGTAGAGGGAAGATGTCCTTAGGACATGCTTTGTTTAGATCTCTAAAATCCATACAGATATGGATGCCCCCAGTTGGTTTGGCTATTGGTACAATGTTGGAGATCCATTCTGCATGATATATGAGTCTTATGAAACCAACGTCTAACAACTTCTTGAGTTCTTCTTTGACTAATAGTGCAATCTAAGGATGCATCTTTTTGAGCTTTTGTTTTACTAGTTTGGCTCCTTCTTGTTGGCATTATTGTCATTAATGTCAACATGAAATATCGTGATGTCAACAAGTGCTACAGAGGTTGCATAGTTCCAGTCATCCAATGGAGAGATCAGATTGATGTTAACTAGATGCAGAGTGAAGCCAAAGGTTGAAGTTTGCAAAGTAAGTGATCTAACAAGATATAGAGAACTACGTGATCAGGGTTAGACAAAATGCATCTCTAACATATATGTCATGACCAAAAATTAAAAATCCATTCATTTTTATTTACCATATGTTTGGGTCTTTGTTCTCTGTCATTACCCTCATATCTAGGGCTTAAGGTTTATGTGTTTTAAACAAGACTATGTTAAAAACCCTTAAGTCTCTTAAAACTTTTATTCTTTTTTGTTACCTTTTTTCCACTTAGCTCCAAGGGTCATCAGTCGTCGTGCGGGGCCATGTTCCCCTTGTCATTTTTCTCCTAGGCGTTAATATTTTTGTTGGGCCTGTGTTATTTTCTTAAAGTCCAACACTTCAATTTATTTCCCCCCTATAGACTATAGTTCGACAATATTAATTTTTATTAAGTCCTAAGTCCTAAGGAAACAAAAAATTGGTTATAGCTCGAGATACTAAAGGTACACAATTCTGCACATAGGTTAATCAGATGACTATGTCTTAATCGCATCAAAAAGGCGCTCAATGGTTATGCTATTAAGGTTGACGGTCACCGTAGCAGGGAAGATAAAGTTTGAGAAGATCTTACGATTCTGGTTATCTTGTGATGAAAGATGCGGGGATGTTAACCTTTGCGACATCACGCAATGCTACCACATATCCCTGTCGGGTAGTCAAGTGGTTAGGTTTAGAAGGTGGGAGCGTCGTGTTGAGTTGTAAAAGTGTGACCGACACAAAATCTTCCTTTTGGCTAATAGTTGAGTCACTTTCTAGTGTGGAGGTCAATGTCAGATTGACCATTGTAGATTTTTCAATTTGCCAACATGGAGGAAGATTTACGGTTGAGTTTTAAAGTTCTTTTAAAAATGTTTTGCGCCATTTCTTTGTAGAAACTCAGAAACGGAAATGGAAAACATGCATGATAGTTGCAGAGACTTATGTGGTAGATGATCGACATTCAACCAAGTGATTTGGATGCAAAATATGATGACATGTGGTGACCAAGTGGACAACCAGGAGATTTGATGTGCTAGTCGATTCTTACAGAGATGAAGGATGATTTAATAAGGTAGTTGTTGATCCTTGGAGGGTAGGTCAAAAGAGCATGAAGAGCACATTAATGGTGGATCTTTTGAAGGTGTTTGATGGGCTTAAGATGATCTATAGTGATTGGATTAGATTCACTGGGCAGATCAAGTTTACTAAAGACGACAACCTAATGCAGAAGGTGAACTGTACAAAGACCAAAAAGAAGAAAACACAGAAGATTCATTTAATGCATGTGCTCGATCCAAGAAGGAAAATCAAATCTAATTCATGCTAGGACAAGAATGAATCACTCTAGGTGGAATAAAAAAACATATTCCTTGATGTAGAGTTGTTAATATAGGACAGTTAATGTGATTCGACTGAGGTAGTTGAGCCTATTGAGACAAAGTGAAAAAAAGGGGGAACAACTACACTAGTTGTTGTTGTTATTGTGTGAAGTGAGCGAGGTGCCATAGTTGAGTGCTAAAGGAAGAAAAAGATATGAACGTAGACAAAGATAGAGGAGAAGCAAAGTTTAGTTATTAGAGTGCAACAATCCAAGACAACAAGAAGCAACAAGGTGCCGAGTCAAGGCAGAAAGGTAGAGGAGGGAATTGATCAGAGTAAAAGATAGATAGAGAACCTAGATCAGAAAGAGTCCGAGAGGAAATAGCAGAGAGAGTTACTAGCAAAAATAGAAAGCACAGTTGAAGAAAAGAAGAACAAAACGAAGTGCAGAGAGCAGAGAGAGAAAGAAAAGATAGAAGAAAACCAATAAGGTGCTACAAAACTTTATTTGTAGTGAGGTATCAAATTTGCATTTGAATCTATTCTTTATTGTAAATCTCTGAGTGGATGTTCAGAGCAGGGGTAGGTGCTCCTTTGATTTGTAGCTCATAAAAAATTAGGGGTTGGTGCTCCTTGAGTTGGTGCTCAAAATATCAGGGGTTGGTGCTCTAAAAGTCATTGTAACTATTATTCATTGTGAGGATAGATTGGAGCAGTAAACTCCATTTGCTATTCTCACCGAGGCTTTTCCAAGATTGGGTTTTCCTCATAAATCTTGTGTTATGCGACGTTCTCTTGTGTGTATGTTTCTCAATTAGCTTAAAGTCACTGTATCAACACATTTATTTTAAAGTTTTTAAAACACATTGATTCAACCTCGTCTCATGTCTATTTGTGTTCAACAATTGGTATTAGAGCCTTAGGTTCCCTAGTTAGAAAAGCTTTCTCTAGCTTGGGTAGATCCTACTTAGTGAACACAATGGCTAGAAATGAATCCTCCTCTAAAGCACCTATGTTTGATGGTGCCAACTATGCCTTTTGAAGTAGAAGAATGGAAACTTACTTGTCCTCCTTAGGCTTTGATATCTAGATGTCCGTGAAGAATGGTTACATTGTCCCTCAAGCTCCTCCTACCGACCCTGATGCTAAAAGAGAATACGAGAACAATGCAAAAGCTAAGAATGCAATCTTGGGTGGCTTATTTGATACAAAGTTTGTCAAAGTAATGCACTTCACATCAGCAAAAGCTACATGGGATAAATTGCAAAGTATATTTGAAGGAGATACCAAGGTGAAAGAAGCCAAGCTACAAAATTTGAGAGCTCAATTTGAAAATATAAAAATGAGAGATTAGGAGAAGATAGCTGATTACTTGTAAAAAGTGGATGAAGTTGTGGGTGTCATAAGAGGACTTGGAGAAGAAGTCTTAGATGAAGTCATTGTCAAAAAGGTTCTGAGATCATTAACCTCAATATATGATACAAATGTATCTGCTATTGAGGAAGCAAAGGACTTAAAGACTTTCCCCATGGATGAAGTATTTGGCTCCTTATCAGCCTATGAAATGAGAACAATAGAAGGAGAAACAACAAAGAGAGAGGCTGCCTTCAACTTAACCAAGAAAGGAGAAGAAGAAGGTGATCATGAAGAATAAGTTGACTCTGATGCTGCTATAGCCAATTTTGTAAGGAAATCCAAAAGAGGCTTAGGAAAGTACAAAGGTAAGTTGCCTTTCAAATGTTTCAACTATGGTAAGATTGGACACTTTGCCTCTAAGTTCCCATAGGGTGAGAAGGATTGCGATGAGAAACAAAATAGTAGATCTTTTGGTAAAGATAAAATGAAGAAACCTACAAGCCAATGAGAAGGATTTTTAAGAAGAAAGATAGTCTTTACACATTTGGAGATGATACCTTTGATGAAGAAAGTGTCTTTGAAGATTGCTGCAATGAAGATGAAAGAGAAGTTAATCTCTTTATGGCACAAGGAGAACTAGATGAGCAATCTGCTAGTGATGAAGAAGAGGAAATAAAAGTTGAAGTAGATCTTGAAGGTGAACTTGTGAGTGCTCTAGAAGAACTTAGAAAAGTGAGAAAATAATACAAAAAATACAGGTACGTCGCTGCTGAAGAACAAGAGTTGTTAAACAAATCTCTTGAGGAATCAAAGAAAATAATTTCTAATTTGAAGATTCAGTTGGAAGAAGCAAAGAGGATGTGTGAAGTGACCAAGTCAGATTTAGAAAAGAAGGATAAGGAGTATCAATAGTTAGAGGAAGAGATTATGAGTCTCAGAAAAGAAGTTGAAAAGAAGAAAGATGAGCTAAACATGAGAATCAAATATGAGGGCAACACTGATGCTTTGGATAAAATGCTAAGCAAAAAAAAGCAATCCAAGGACACATAGGGTGTTGGATTTGAAGTTGGACAATATTCTAAAAGTAAAGACTCATCAAACAAGGAGATACTCTTCACCTCTTCAAGTGAAAGTGAAGTCAAGCAAACCTTCACGGCCAAAACCTAATGAAAAGAAGACATATGATGGTGCTACAAAAAATCAGTCAAGGAACCAACATGCTGATCCAAAGGGAAAAGCCGAGATGGATGATGGAGGTTTCAAAAGAGTCAAGGACATGAGGAAGAGCTCAAAAAGACCAATGAGAAACAACTCCATTAATGATTGGTATGTACCTCAATTTCATGGCTACTATTACAAATGTAATACTTATGGTCATAGAATTGCATAATGTAGACTTATGCATAGGCCTCCTCCTAGTTTTGAAAGTAGAAATCAATTTGTTGCTCTTACGGATATGAATATCATTTGATATCATTGTAATGAGTATGTTCATCAGAGTTATGAGTGAAAAAGAAATGTATTTATGTCCTACAATAGATTTTCAAGCTGATCATTCAATGTAAATGTAAAATGCTACCATTGTCACAACTTGGGCCACATTGTAAAACATTGTAAGCTTAGGACAACTAAGCAAAAGAAGACAATGTCAACATCTGAGCCTAATGCAAAATCAGATCAGAATGTGATAGTAGAGAAGAAGCAGGAATCAAAACAAGTATGGGTTGAAAAGGAAAAGGACAAACCTGAGTCAAGTCTGATTGTTCAAACTGCTCTACATGCTGAAAGGAGAAATTTATGGGTGGTAGATACTGGTTTCTTAAATCATATGATCGGTGACAAGAATAAATTTATCAAATTAGAAGATTGGAATGGTATTTTAGTGAGGTTTGGAGACAACTCTTCAATCAAGATAAAAGGAAAGGGCACACTTAATATTGATGGAAAGCTGAAAGCTCATGATGTTTATTATGTGGAAGGTTTGAAACACAATTTGCTAAGTGTGAGTCAAATGTGCGACAAAGGGTATAAGTTTATTTTTTATTCCAAAGGCTGTGAGATTAGAAAAGAGAGCAGTGGTAAAATGGTTGCAGAAGGTAAAAGGACATATGGAAATGTATTTAATCTTAAGGAGTGCTTTGAGTTTCAATGTATGATGGGACAAGTTGATGAGAGTTGGCTATGGCATAGAAGACTCTATCACATCAATTTTGACAACCTTGTCAAAGTGAGCAAGAAAGGGTATGCAAGATACATACCTCAAATTATTAACCCAACAAATACCTTCTGTGATGAGTGTCTAAGAGGTAAGCAAACAAAGGTCAGTTGTAAAACTAAAGAATACTCAACTACAAGACCTCTTGAGCTGGTGCATACTGATTTGTGTGAACCTACAAGAATAAGAGCCCTATATGGAAAAAGATAGTTCATGCTAATTATAGATGATTTTTGAAGAATGACATGGGCCACTTTCTTGCAAGATAAGTCATAAGCCTATGGAAGATTCAAAATATTGAGGAAGATGGTTGAGAACGAGAGTGGATACAAGCTGAAAGTTCTGAGATCAGATCATGGAGGTGAGTTCACATCAAATGAGTTTGAAGAATACTGTGAGAGACATGGAATCAGAAGACAATATTCTGCCCCTAGGACACCACAACCAAAAGGTGTTGTGGAAAGGAAAAACATGATAGTCAAGGAGATGGCTAGAACAATGCTAAATGAAGCAAATCTGCCTGATGTTTATTGGAAAGAGGCAGTCCACACTACTGTATATACACTAAACAGAGCACAATTAAAAGTAAACAACAAAATGACACCTTATGAGTTATGGTATGATAGGAAACCATTAGTTAATTATTTTAAGGTGTTTGGTAGCAAGTGCTTCTGATAAACTTATAAGGCACTAAGAGAGGGGGTGAATTAGTGCAAGAAAAAACTTAACAGATCTGATAACTACTTTCACCAACTTGAAAATCAATATGCATGTAAGAAATATAACCACATAAACAAACATCCAATAAAGCATGCAAACCATAACACAATGATTTTTCACGTGGAAACCCAAATGGGAAAAACCATGGTGGGAATTAGTACCCACAAAGATCAACTATTTGTAGTATAGAGATCTGACTGGTAGGTCATACAAACACCCTATTAGGGGTACACTCAGTTAAGAGTGTTTTAGCTTGGTTAAGAGCTATACAATAAGGTAGGACCCAACCCTATTAAGAGATACCCAGTTAAGGGATTTCAAAACACAAGCTAATGTGTCACCTTGTTCAAGGATTTTAACATTCAGACCTACTAGGATCCCACCACACCCTGTTAGGAGTGACCTTGTTAGAGGATTTTCTTGCTGCAACTGTTAGGAAGACAACAAGTTTTACTGATATGAAGTTAGCACCTCTATGCCTGATTAGATCTGCTTCTTCTTTGCTTCTATTACCTACTAAACATCAAACCCTAACTTCTTCTTCAACCACATGATCAAATTAACACTCTTGATCTATAAAATCATACAACTTACATCTCCTTATAAAGAACTCTATTAAGTCGCCTAAGAACCTTGGAACAATTCCCTAAGTTCATTGAATTTGGTCACCTATTACAATATCCCACTCATTACACTTCACTTATGTTGGCCAAACAAAATATAACTAGAAAACATAACATAAACTCTACCAGTAACCGATCAAAGTAACTCTGTTTTACTGGTTCTCTATTTTTCCTAACTATGACTGTTCTTCTGATCATAACTTTCTCAATACTTTGAATGTGTTGATGCGGTTTCAATCAAAGAATCATACTAATGTCATAAACATATGTTCCAAACCACAACATCTAACTCTTTTCCAATCGTTCGTACCAGTCTGATGATCAAGCGACTGTTCCTGTTTATCGGATGCCTGCAACTTAGCAGTTTTGTTGTTTGACAAATTCCACTATCGGTTGGTCTAAATGGCTTAGATGACTAAAAAAACATGGTTTCCATCAATGAAAACATAAATAAAGTCATCATACAACCTATTATATCTATATCATCATCATCAAGCCAACAATCTCCCCCTTTGGCATTGATGACAACACTTAGGAATTTTTTTGTCTAAGTGTCACATTACAAAAATTAATGACTCATGACAACATACATGATGAGTTGAGTTGATTCATGATTCTAATATAAAACTCCCACTTATAACTTACATGCTATTACAAAATTTTGACTAGCTTATACTACTCCCCCTTTGATAGTAACGTCAAAGGTAAGCAAATACACACAACACACGAAAATTTGCATTACCAAATGTATAAGAGTTCAAATGTTTACAATTACATTTTGAGAAAAACATCAGAAAAATTAGTCTTCAAGACTTTCAAATCATTCTCCCATGTCTCCAAAAGAGTAGATGTCATCTCAATGTGTGTCCGGATCTGGTATGCAAGCTCTTCCACAACATCAAGTGCACTCATCTTTGGTGTAGTCAAAATTGCTTTAGTCTCTTTATAACCTCTGCAAAATTTGTAACTTAGGGACTAGATGAGTCTGTAAATCCTACAATGATGTAGTCCTCTTGACCTGTTAAGCCTCATATGCTTTAAGCTTATGTTGTATACTTATAACCGATCTACCAAAAAATGTGACTGAATCATTTAGAGGATCAAATGATTCATTCAAATTCTTTAGCTCCTGCTGCTCTTCCTTCCTCTTCTTATCAATATCATCAAGAAATAATGAAAAGTTGTAAATTGTAGACAAAATTTTAGCTCTGGTCTTCAATGTTTCCTTGATCTGCTCCATATTTACAATAAGACCTACTCTTTCTCTGTCAATTGCCTTAATCAATTTCTCAATTCTTTTCTTCTCATATTCTTTCTCACATTATATAAAGGAAATTCTCCAAGACTCTTCATTTGTCCCCCTGCTGATGTAACCAAGTGGTCCAATTTCTCTATAGGAGTAGAGAGACTATCAGTTGCAATCTCTGGTAGCAGACTGGAAAATATGTCAACTACAGTCTATATAGTTTGAGCTTCTTTCATCTGAGCTCTCATCATCTTTTTCTTGGCCTTGGATTGCATTGAAGATGCAATCTCCATCAATTCTTTGGCACTCAACATATCCATGTTTATTGATCCTTGGATAGATACCGTATAATCATATTCATCATCATCAATGATTTTCTTTGAAGTAAGTGACCGGTAGGTCAGTTTCTATCTTATTCTTCTTCTTTCTGCATCTCTTCTTCCTTCTCTAGTGACTCTTTAGTTTGCTCAACAACAATTTATGTATTCTCCTATGTATCTTTCTGCACTTCTTCATCTTTATCGGTTGGAATATCTTCTGGTAATACTGGTTGTTGATTTGTGATAGTAGGAACATTAGGCACTGATGTAGCACCACCTTCCGGTTCTTTCTCCATCTGAGTAAATATCTCATCAATCTCAAATACATCTCGTAGTTCTCCCTCAATTACCGGTGCTTCAGAAATATCTTCTTTCTTAGAAGTTTCTATCATCTTTGGTTCCTCTTGTTCAAGTCCTAAAACCTTTTTCAAAATCTCCTCAGTCTCAGCTTGAATCGACTGGGATTCTCCAACAAGTAATCTTGTTAACCTCTTCTTGGTCTGGAATAATGGTTTTTATCTTGAAAGAATTTCCAACACTTCTTCCTTAGATGTCTTTGGTTGCAAATGCATCAGTACATACTCAATTACTTCTTTGTCCTATCTAATACCAGTCTACCATCTTGCTTCTAATTGATTATACAAAGAATCAGGTATTTGTCCTTGTAATTCAATCAATGCTTTGCTATAATGATTCATGAACCAAACAACTGAACCTTCAATTTGTTTCTTCTCTTCCTCATCAAAATGATTATAATTCTTATGTACACCAACCAATATACCATAATTCTTTATATTCTCCAACAATTTCTCAAGTACAGTAGTTTTAGTTACCTTAACTGATTTGATAGTGGGGGCACCAACCACTTTGGATTTCTAACCACTTGCCCTCAATTCCTTCTTGCCTCCTTCTGATTCTGTTTCCTTTGCTTCTTCCTCTGCAACAACTTTAGAAAATATTTGGGCTTGTTCTTTTTTCCTCTTACCAGTAGCTTTAGGTTCTTGAGGCTCATGTTTCTTTGCTTTTCTTTTGATTTGTATCTTTGGAGGAGGGGGGGGCTTCTCCTTAACAACTACACTTCTGGTTTACTACCGATAGGTGCACTAGAGGTTCCTGCCTTTCCATCTTCAAATCTGGTTCTAGCTTCAACAATCATTTCCTTTGTGAAGCCTTGTTCCACAACAAATTGCTCAACTTCTTTTTTGACCTTTTTAGCTATTACTGGTTTTGCCAACTCGTAATGTACCTCTATTGATTTCTCTTTAAAAGTTCCAAACCTAGTTACACTAGGATCTACCAGTTTAGATAGGAGGTGATCAACATAAATAGTAAATATATCTTCTCCTACCTCATACCCTATAGGCATGACCCATGAAGTTCTTGGATCTGCAGCCTCCATCTAACAACTATCAGTATCAACCATAAAATAGATAGAGTCTTCATACCTCTTCACAACATGCTCCAATATCCTTTCTCTGACATGCATTCTCTTCTAGAAATATTTGAAATATCCCCAGATAGTCTTTGTAAACTAATTTCCAAGCATTTTAATACTCTTTACCTGCACTCAATAGCTCTATGCCCATACTTGTTGCAATTGAAGCAATATCCATCAAAAGTACTAGGCTTATATCCTTCATATTCATAAGGTCTATATGTTGGCATTATGGATGAATTGATTATATGTTGTATTAATGTTTTGTCATTTATGTCAACACTAGTTGATATGGATGGTTACTGACAGACAGGTTACTGGTAGAAGATCTAGTGTTACTGGCAGAAGAGATTATCTGTTGACACTTTCGACATGTTTGGATCAGTGAAGTATATTCGACTTCATGAGTTATATGCTCCATAAGCATGTTTTGGTCAGTTGATATTGGTTTGGTAATTGGATGTTATCATACACTCTGGTAAACCCTTACCAGCGTTGGTTTAAGGCTTTACCGACAAAGCTTTCATTGAGGAATTGTGACAGGATGCATAATTGGTGTTGGTGCAGCTTCTTCGAGGATTTCAGGATGCTAAAGATGTTCGTTGATCGTGCTTCAAATGCTTGAAGAATTTTCTTTGGAGTGGTGGACCCAGAATAGGTCCGATACCTATCTAGGTTATGGACTGGTATCATGCTAGCATGTACTCTACACGTTACCTAGATGATTCGAGGTGTTTTATGGATTTGTTATTATTGTTTTGGTCTTAAGCCAACATGACATATGATTGTAAATGGAATTATGTAATGATATTATTGTAATATCTTTAGGTGGCTGACCTAATTGGTTTAGGCCTTAGGGTTTGTATAAATAAGAGGTAGAAACTCTTTGTAAAGTATCATGGTTATTGGAAAAGTAATGATCAAGGAATGTAATGTGCAAATATTGTAATATCACTCAGGCAGAGGAGATAGTCGATCATTGGTGATTGAATTGGATTCAGAAGAGGATTTAGTCCTCCGGCATTGAGCTTAACTGGGACTGTAATCAGGCATAGTAGATGCTATTTCCAGTAGTTCACTCTATTGGATTGTTATCCATTTATCTTGAGAAGGTTGTAGCCTCTCCGTAGTCAGTGAGACTCTTTTGTAATGAGCAGTACGCTCTAGGTAGCGTGCCTTCCTGCAAGTGCAGGCCCCTCTTGTAACACATACTTTCTGTAGAAGTATCATCTGACTGTGGGTAGGTTTCCCACCGTGGTTTTTCCCTTTCTGGCTTTTCCACGTACAAATCATGGTGTTATGTGGTATGGTTGCTTTACATTATGGTGTTATCTGGTTAATTATTAAGTTGTATTGTTTACCGGTATCTGTTCCTACTGACATTTGTTTGTTCTTTACCAGTACTTGATTTGTTTAAGGTCATATTGTGGATCAAAAGTTATAATCTATTAACAACTAATTCACCCCCCTCCCCCGCTCTCAGTTGTTCACCGGTTATCCTAACACTATATCCATCAAAAGTACTATATCTACTTCTACAAACATTATCAGTATGACCTACCTTATGACAGTTAAAACATACTGGTTTGTAGCTTCTCTTATTGGTGTTCTTCTTGGTCTTTGGTGTAGATTTGGTTTCATGCATGGCATTCTTGGTACTGGATGGCTGTCCTTGTTCAAAGGTTGTGTATCCCAAGCCATGTGTATCTCATTTCTGCCTTTGTGTTTGAATATGCTCATCAAGCATAGCAGTGCTCTTGCTGAATTTAGCTAATAACTCATTTACATCAGCCAACTCCTTGGTAAGCTCCCCATTCTTCTTTATGAGACTTTCTCTAAGAGACATAGCCATGTCTAGATCAGCTTATATTTCCTCTATTTCTTCTTGAAGATATACATGCAAGTTACTAATCTCCTGGTTCAACTTAACGATCTCATGCTCCTGATCTCTTATTTTGTCTTCAGTTGTCCTCCTGGCTTCCAACTCTTGACTCATCTTGATGGTAAGGGATTCCGACTCTCTTCTTAGATTTGTCTTATCATCATTAAGCTTTTCCACCTCATTAACCAAGGCATCAATGTTTACTTCCTCAGATGAACTATTTTAACTGAGTTCCAACAACTGCTCAGCCAACTCTTTTGTCTTAGCTAATGACTCTTTGTACTTGACCTTTAGTTCATTATAGGCTTCTTCAGATTATGCAAGCCTGTTTGAAAGCACTCTGTAACTCATTGAACCTTCCCCCATGTTAGCCTTAGAGATCCTTCCCAAGTGTTTAAGCCTTAAGGGAATTAGGTTCTGATACCAATTGATAAACTTATAAGGCACTGA
Organism: Cryptomeria japonica; assembly: GCF_030272615.1. Taxonomy (NCBI): domain Eukaryota; kingdom Viridiplantae; phylum Streptophyta; class Pinopsida; order Cupressales; family Cupressaceae; genus Cryptomeria; species Cryptomeria japonica. The sequence goes on along the minus strand of NC_081407.1, from coordinate 264,971,007 downwards.
AAGGGGGGGTGAATTAGTGCAAGAAAAAACTTAATTAATCTGATAACTACTTTCACCAACTTGAAAATCAATATGCATGCAAGAAATATAACCACATAAGCAAACATCCAATAAAGCATGCAAACCATAACACAATGATTTTTCACGTGGAAACCCAAATGAGAAAAACCATGTTGGGAATTAGTACCCACAAAGATCAACTATTTGTAGTATAGAGATTTGACCGGTTAAGGTCATACAAACACCTTGTTAGGGGTACACCCGATTAAGAGTATTTTAGCCCATTTAAGAGCTATACAATAAGGCCTATTAGGACCCAGCCCTATTAGGAGCTATCCTATTAAGGGATTTCAAAACATAAGATAATGTGTCACCTTGTTAGAGGATTTTAACCTTCAGACCTGCTAGGATCCTACCGTTCCCCATTAGGAGTGACCTTGTTAGAGGATTTTCTTGCTGCAACTGTTAGGAAGACAACAAGTTTGATTGATCTGAAGTTAGCACCTTTGTGCTTGATTAGATCCACTTCTACTCTTCTTCTATCATTGACTAAACATCAAACCCTAACTTCTTCTTCAACCACATGATCAAATTCTCACTCTTGATCCATAAAATCATACAACTTACATCTCCTTATAAAGAACTCTATTAAGCTGGCTAAGAACCTTGGAAAAATTCCCTAGGTTCATTGAATCAGATCACCTATTACAATTTCCTACTCATTACAATTTACTTATGTTGGCCAAATATAACATAACTTAAAAACATAACATAAACTCTACCAGTTAGCGATCAAGGTAACTCTGCTTTAGCGGTTCTCTATTTTCCTAACTGTGATTGTTCTTCTGATCATAACTTTCTCAATACTCTGAATATGATGATGTGGTTTCCATAAAAGACTCATACTAATGTCATAAACATATGTTACCAACTGCAACATCTAACTCTTCTCCAATCGTCCGTACCGGTCTGATGATCAAGCGACGGTTCCGGTTTACTGGTTGCCTGCAACTTAGCAGTTTTGCCGTCTGACAAATTCCACTACCAGTTAGGCTATACCAGTTGGTCTAAATGACTTAGATGACTAACAAAACATGGTTTCCATCAATGAACACAAATAAATTTACCATTAAACCTATTACAAGAATATCATCATCATCAAGCCAACAACTTCATCAAAAGAGATGAAGATGGTCTAGGAAGTTTTGATTCAAGAAGTGATGAAGGAATTTTATTGGGGTACTCTACTCATTGCAAGGCCTACAAGTGTTTCAACTAAAGACTAAAGAAGGTAATTGAGAGTGTTCATGTGAAAGTGGATAAAGATATGTATAAAGGTATCCAAAAATCATTTACTCCAGCACCATATGTTGAAGATGAAGATCAATCTGAGAGTGAACATGAAGAAGAAGCACCTAGCAAGGTCCCTAATAGATATGTGCAAAAGAATCACCTTGAGGATCAGATTATTTGTAAAAAGAATGATGGTGTACAAACAAGGAGAGAAAGAAACAATGACCAAGTCAATCTTTGTCTTATGAATGAAATGGAACCCAAGAAATATGATGAGGCCAACAAGAGTGAAAAGTGGATAAAGGCAATGGAAGAAGAGTTGTAGTAGATAGAAAAGAACAAAACATGGGAATTGGTTCCTAGGCCTGCAGACAAAAATGTCATTGGAACTAAATGGGTCTATAGGAACAAGATGAATGAAGAAGGAAAGGTAATAAGGAACAAGGAAAGGCTAGTGTGCAAAGGATATTCTTAAATAGAGGGCATAGATTGTGAAGAAACTTTTGCACTAGTTGCAAGACTTGAAGCAATCATAATGTTTTTGGCATTCTGAGCATATAAAGGATACAAAGTATACCAAATGGATGTCAAATCTAAATTCTTGAATGACAATCTTGAAGAAGAGTTCTACTTAGAGAAACCTGAAGGTTTTTAGCTGCATGAAGATGAGAACTATGTATGCAGATTGAAGAAATCATTATATGGTCTAAAGCAGTCACCTAGAGCATGGTATTCTAGGTTGGACAAGTACTTGATTCAATAGGGTTTCAGAAAGGGAAATACTGATAGAAACTTATATGTCAAGGTGGATGGAGACCACATGATCATAGTTGTGATATATGTAGATGACATCATCTTTGGAGGTAACAAAGATGTTCTATGCAAATAATTTGTTGATGAGATGCAGCCAGAGTTTGAGATGTCCATGCTTGGAGAGTTATCATATTTTCTTGGTTTGCAAATATCACAATAGAATAAGGGCATATTCATTTCTCAAACCAAGTATGCTAAAGACATGTTGAAGAAATTTTAGATGGAAGACAACAAACCAGTTAGTACCCCATGGTGATAGGATGCAAGTTGAGCAAAGATGATGAGTCACCTAATGTTGATCAGACCTTGTATAGATCCATGATTGGTAGTTTGTTGCACCTAATAACTTCAAGGCTATATATTGTGCAAGCAGTGTGCATGACAACAAGATTTCAAGCTTCTCCAAAGAAATCACATGTAAATGTTGTAAGAAGAATCTTTAAATATCTGCAGGGAACACTTAGTTATGGCTTGTGGTATTCAAAGAAAGGAGATTTCACTTTGCAAGCATTAACTTATGTTGATTGGGTAGGTTGCATAGATGACAAGAAGAGCACCAGTGTGAAGCATTCTTTCTTGGTGACAGGTTGGTTTCATGGCACAACAAGAAGCAAGATTCTATCTCCCTATCCACAATTGAAGCAGAGTATATAGTTGCTGCCACATGCTGTTCTCAAGTTCTATGGATGAAACAGACCTTAAAGGACATTTAGGTAGAGTTTTTGGATCCTATTCCCATCATGTGTGACAATTCAAGTGCAACCAACATATCCAAGAACCTTATTATGCACTCAAGGACATAACACATAGCAACTAAGTATCATTTTCTAAGGGAGAAGGTTGCAGAGGAGGTAAAAGTTGAATACATTCCCACAAGTGAGCAGGTTGCTGATATTTTCACTAAGCCACTGCCAAAAGAAAGCTATGGATATCCGAAACAAAAATTGGGTGTTTTTCTACCTTCTTTCAACACTTAAACAATTTTCATGATGTCTTAGGTTTAGGGGGAGTCTAATGCTTTACCCTTCTTATCCTTGAACCTCATGTTTGTCTCGAGGGGAGTTCTAAATTTTTTGTAAGCAGTATTGATGTTGCTTTTTATATTATAATAATGGTTCATCTAGTGGAATCCACAAAAAGCATCATTTGACAAGTATTATCCAGGCTGGAAATCTACAAAGGAAGGAATAAAAGGCCCCAGTGATGCCCACAATAGATGATTCAAAGTGATGAGAGTGATAAAAATTTACTCATGTTGCTATTAGAAATCACATGACAGTCTGTTGCAGGTCCCTTTGTCATTGTTGTCAAAAGGGGAGAAAATGCTTAAAGTGATGCCTATGTGTTGATATCAATGCCAAAGGGGGAGATTGTTGGCATTATTGTCATTGATGTCAACATGAGATACCATGATGTCAATAAGTGATATAGAGGTTGCAGAGTTCCAACCATCCAATGGAGAGTTTAGATTGATGTTAACTAGATGCGGAGTGAAGCCAAAGGTTGCAGATTGCAAAGTAAGCAATCCAACAAGATACAAAGAACTACATGATCAGGGCTGCACAGTGATCAGGGTTAGACAAAATGCATCTCTGACATATGTGTCATGACTAAAAATTGAAAATCCATTCATTATTATTAATCATTTGTTTGGGTCTTTGTTCTCTATCATTACCCTCATATCTAGGGCTTAGGGTCTATACGTTTTATCAAAAACCCTTAAGTCTCTTAAACCTTTTATGTTTTGTGTTACCTTTTTTCCACTTAACTCCAAGGGTCATCAGCCGTCATGCGGGTCCATGTTCCCCTTGTCATTTTTCTCCTAGGCGTTAATAATTTTGTTCGGCCAGAGTTATTTTCCTAAAGTCTAGCGCTTCAATTGATTTCCCCCCTGCATACTATAGTTCAACTGTTAATTTTTATTAAGTCCTAAGTCCTAAGGCATCGAAAATTGGTTATAGCTCAAGCTACTAAAGGTACACAATTTTGCACATGGGTTAATCAGATGGCTATGTCTTAATCGCATAAAAAGGCGCTCAATGGTTATGTTGTTAAGGTTGACAGTCGCCGCAATAGGGAAGATAAATTCTAAGATCTGATGACTCTCATTATCCCATGATGGAAGATGTGGGGAAGTTAACCTTTGTAGCATCACACGATGCTGCCATGTGTCCTTGTCGGGCGGTTAAGCGGTCAGGGTTCGAAGGTGGGACCGCTGTGTTGAGTTGTAAAAGCATGACCGACGCAAAATATTCCTATTGGCCGAGAGCTGAGTCACTTGCCACAGAGGTGGTCAATGTCAGATTGACCATTGCAGATTATCTAATTTGTGAGCATGGAGAAAGATCTATGACTGAGTTTAAAGTTCTTTTATTGTTTCGTGTCATTTATTTGCAACAACTTAGAAATGGAAATGGTTGATAGACATGATAGTTGCAGAGACCTATGTGGCAGATGACCGATGTTCGACCAGGTGATTTGGATGCAGAATATGATGACATGTGGTAACCAAGTGGACCACCAGGAGATCTAATGTGCTGGTCAGTTCTTACAAAGATGAAGGATGATTTAATAAGGTAGTTGTCAATCCTTGGAGGGTAGGTAGAAAGAGCATGAAGAACACATTAATGACAGATCTTTTGAAGGTGTTTGATGGGCTCAAGATGATCTATTGGGTAGATGACCAATGTTCGACTAGGTGATTTGGATGCAAAATATGATGACATATGGCAACCAAGTTGACAACCAAGAAATTCGATGTGTTGGTCAGTTCTTAAAGAGATGAAGGATGATTTAATAAGGTAGTTGTTGATCCTTGGAGGGTAGTTCAAAAGAGCATGAAGAACACATTAATTGTGAATCTTTTGCAGGTGTTTGATGGGCTTGAGATGATCTACGATGATTGAATCAGATTCACTGGGCATATCAAGTTTACTAAAGATAGAAACATAATCTAGAAGGTGAACTCTACAAAGACTAAAAAGAAGAAAACACAGAAGAGTCATTTAATGCATGTGCTCGATCCAAGAAGGAAAATCAAATCTGATCCATGCTAGGACAAGAATGAATCACTGCAAGTGGAATAAAAAACATTCCTTGATGCAGAGCTATTAATATAGGGAAGTTAATGTGATTCGATTGAGGTAGTTGAGCCTATTGAGACAGAGTGAAAAAAAGGGGGAATAAATACACTAGTTGTTGTTGTTGCTGGGTGAAGTGAGCGAGATGCCATAGTCGAGTGCTGAAGGAAGAAAAAGATCTAAATAGAGATAGAGATAGAGGAGCAAAAAAGTTCAGTTATCAGAGTGTAGAAAGCCAAGACAACAAGAAGTAGTAAGGTGCTAAGTCAAGGCAAAAAGGTAGAGGAGGGAACTGATCAGAGTAGAAGATAGATATAGAACCTAGATCAACAAGAGATAAAGAGGAAAGAGTAGAGAGAGTTACTAGCAAAAATAGAAAGCATAATTGAAGAAAAGAGGAACAAAATGAAGTGTAGAGAGCAGAGAGAGAAAGAAAAGACAGAAGAAAACCCGTAAGGTGCTACAAAAATTCATTTGTAGTGAGGTATCAAATTTGTATTTGAATCTATTGTTCATTGTAAATCTTTGAGTGGGTGCTCAGAGCAGGGGTAGGTGTTTAAAATTTAGGGGTTGGTGCTCCTTGAGTTGGTGCTTAGAATATCAGGGGTTGGTTCTCCTTGGGTTGGCACCCTAAAACTCATTGTAACTATTATTCATTGTGAGGTTGGATTGGAGCAATAGACTCCAATAGCTATTCTCACCAAGGTTTTTAGCACATTGGGTTTTCCTCATAAATCTTGTGTTATGGGATGTGCTCTTGTGTGTATGTTTCTCAATTACCTTAAAGTCACAGTATCAACACATTTATTTTAAAGTTTTTAAAACACACTGATTCAGCCCCCCTCTTAGTGTCCATTTATGTTCAACACTTTTTCTACTATCAAATGATGCATTACTATTTTTAGATCCAGCCCGTGCATGTCTGCATATGACCAAGCAAAGTTTATTTTCCACTTTTGAAAGAACTTTTCAAAATCAAGATCTTCAGCTGGAGTCAATGATTCTGCTAGATATATTATGTGTGGATTTTTTGGTGTTCCCAGATTGGCTTCCTTTGTCTCCTCTATGAGAATGGATGATCACTCTTGATTAGTGTTGAAGGGGAGAATGTAAAACCTTCCATCTTCAGGCACCTCTGAGAGATTTTCACCCTTGGATGCATCCTTTGTTTTTATTTTTTTGGGATCCAAAAGTGCCACAATGTGGTTTTCACTTGAAGATCTTGTTTTGATTGTAATATTTTTGCCACTGAAAGGTTTGGCATTCTCTCCAGAGTAAGTCACATTGTTGAGTTCAATAGAATACCCAACCTTGTGATCCTCACTTGGTATGTTATCCCGTAATTAGAGAAAGTATATTATCACCTCATCATTTTGGAATGTGTTAAGGCACGAGGGATTCTGCTGGGCCCAGTCAATGAGTTCAGGTTGGATTATTGGTAGTACCTCATCAATAAGGTTGAGTTTATAGGATGTGTCTGTTATGGTTAGGACAGAGGTATTAAGGTCATCATCAGTACTGTCCCCTTTGTAATCAGGCTCGGGAGGTGATACATCTCTCCTACAATTATCCTCATCAACTGGATCCCAAAAAGTTTCAATCCATGGATATCCGTCAACTCTTTTATCTTCTAAAGAATCCTCACCAAATTCATGTAAAGAATCCCATTCATATTCATTTGAATCTATCTCAACATCACTAGGTAGAATTATGTCACTGTATCTTATAGGAATGTCTTTAGGTGTGAAAGGTTTGTGGATAGCTACTATAGGTGTCGTATTTAACAAGGTTGTTGGTGTTGCTTGAGTATCTAAAATGGACAAGAGTGGAAACCTGGAAGTGATTGACCTCTATACAATATAAATCTTTTGCATGTTCAGTTCCTATGCACACTATGAGTGAGAAGTGCTTGCATGACTTGGATTGTCTGATGTTGTAGGTTGGTGATGTAGAGAGGATGCTCAATCCTTCAGGGGTTGCTAGTTATGGGTGTCTCACTAAGTTGTCTCTTGAACCATCCTATGGTTCCTCTCTAACCCAACCTTCCAAAGGTTATAGGTCCCACCCTTACTATCCTTCCCAAGGTCTTATGACTAAGGTGATCACCCCTAGACTTGTGAGTGTCAAACACTCCTTAATTGAGACTCTCCAACCCAACACCTACTCACACCTTCACCATGAGCCAACCCCCTCCAAAATAGGATCGTCATTCACACATTCCCAACACACATAGAGCTGATTTGATTTTGATTTTCCAACCCCATCGCTTCATCTAGGTCTTTGGAGATTACTAATTTCAAAGTTAAGAACCTATTTTCTTTTGTAGGCCTACTAGAAGACCTAGTCCAATTAGCCCTATCAGCGAGGTATTTTGCACTTAACTTCCAGAAATCATAAACACCCCTATGAACTCTTTGGTTTTTCAGACACCCTTTTGGGAGTTTCTAACAATATCTCAGAATTGGATCTGGTTTTGGTCTCCAACCCTTTGAACCCTATCTTAGGCCTACTTTCCACCTTTTAAGCCTACAAACTAGGGTTTTGCTCAAATGTCTTCACCAATCCAAAGGTCCAAGAAATATCATGATTGTCTCAGGTCTGTACACCCATGAGGATTTCCAATACAACCTAGTATTAATTCCATTCAACAGATTTACCCATCTAGGGTTTGTTGTCCATGTACCCCATTGCTTGCCAACTCGACGTACAAAGCCTAGGGTATTGTGGCAAAACTAGAGATCAACCTTCCATGTCTTAAAAAGAGAATGAAAACATAATGTACAAAGCCTCCTAGCATTCCACAAATTTTCAGTATGTGGTTCCACCATGGAATGCTAGGATTGAGCCATAGAGTCTTCAAAACCCTTGTTTCAAGGTCTTTAGGACCCCCCTGCAACCAAAAAGCCAAAACTTGCAAACAATAACACTTCAAATCCTCAAATAACCATGAAATGGAAGACAAGTCCCTATTATAACAATTCATATCTTGTTCTAGGCTTGGAAGTTCATACATACCGTACAATACCAATGAAAACTCAATGCAATTCGCTGAAAACACAAAATTTGAAGGCTAAAACTTACTCTCCTTAATTTAATTCTTCAACCAACATTCTCATCAGTTGTACCAAGCCTTATATTGACCTTGGGTTGGTTACAAGTGTCTTTTAACTAAAAAAGACAACCAACTAGCCGTTGGTGTTTGGAAAATGCAAAAGTTGCAAAGTTGCTATGAGCAACTTCTGCAACTTTTTGCAACTTTTATATAGTTGAGCAACTTTTGCCCTAATCAAACCTAGATCACTTCTAAAGGTTCAAATGACCTTAAAAACTACTAGACAATAACAACCATCCTATTCTAACACAAAATCAAATTATTCTACCAAATACTCTTCATGGCACCCTTAAGAGCCCATATGCCAACATTGGCCAATTGGTGATGTTAGGCCCAATATAGAAAGCTAATGTACTGAGAGGTGAGGGGTGAATCAGTACTCCAAAACTTTTCTCTGATAATAACCTTACTGTTATGCATAAACATAAAATAAAACTATAATCAACAGATAACAATCATACATGATTCACTCCATAACACATATATTTTGGTCACACAGAAACTCTTGGTTAGAGAGAAAAACTGTGGTGGGATGGCACCCACAACTTCACTACTGCAACAATAAAGAATGCTCGGTTAGAGCTACATTTAGCTATTTCTAATAGCTTACCCTGTTAGGAGTATTAAGATCAGTTAGATCTACCTTACTAAAGGATTTTTACAACACTATATAAGTGTAGCACCTGGTTAAAGGATTTACAATTTATAGACTTGGTTAGAGTCTTTTACCCTATTAAAGGTTTCTCTTACAACTTCAAAATATTTCAATATAATCTTTACAAATATTTGCAACTTTACATCTGAAATGCTAAAGCAGATTCTATGTGCTCTGAATAAGATTACCTAGCTTGTAGCATACCTCGGTAACCCATAATGAAACTCGGTAAACCCTTCTGTTTACTTTGTTCTTCGACTGTTCACTGATAACCTTCTCAGTGACCTCTCTGTGTCTTTGTAACAGTCTTCCTTCATGCATACACACTGCTATCTCATTGTATCTCATATCACATCATGTCATCTCATCATTCTAACCCTAGAATCATGCTGTATATATAGATCTCTTACAACGGTGATCTAATTCATTGGTTCAATCTTACAAAAAGATTCTTCAAATGAATAACTAAACAAAATATCTCATAGGTTAGATTGGCCTTGTAATCATACACAATCTCCTAATGCAATTTCCAATGCAAAAATGGTTAGATGTGCCTCGATCTTGTAACACATTTTCATGTGCATGTCCAAGTTCAATGTATCTGGTAAAACATTTCACTCAGTGAATATCAACTCGGTGAGTTAACTTTACCACTCGGTAGCCATGAAACTTTACTCAGTAAAAAACTCGGTGAATATTGTGTTCTGTGACTACTTTCTTCAGTAACTTACTAGACTGTTCATACTGACTTCTTTGTGTGTACCGACTGCATGATTCGGTAATACTAACCTACCAAAATATAGTATGACTTTGGATATAAAACTAATGGCAATTTGATAAGTAGTAACAAGTGACTCCTAGGGTCCTTACAAACTTCTAAGTACTTATTCACAAACCCAATGACCTTATTACAAAACAAGATCACATGATTCCAAACTCCTGGAACCTACACAACATAATTTCTCAAGTGCTCTTGCACCATGCTCCGGGGGTAAGAAGAACTCAAGCCTCTTGAGTGGATAAAGCATGGGCAGTGGTACCATGTTGTATGATGTCTCTCTCTAACATCCATGTAGCTTCTGAATTTGGTAGCCCTGCCCATTTGATCAGATAGTCTCTATAGACTCCTCTGCTAGTCTTTTTCACAACCCTAGAATCCAAAATGCATTCCAATGTGACCAGTTGGCTTGGAGGTAAATCTTGTAACCAGTATACATCTTCTATAGCAAGCACTAGGTTCTTCTTGATTTGTAGTTGTCTGAGACCCTTTGTATGGATACAAATCACATACATTGAAGATTGGGGATATTCCTAAGTTTGGAGGTAACTCTAACTCATATGCATTATTGCCAAATTTATGCATCACTTTAAGAGGTCCAATCTTCTTCATGCATATCTTACTAGGTTGTCCCTTGGGTTGCCTCTCCTTCCTCAAGTAGGTCAACACTAGATCACCAACCTTATAGTATACTTCTCTTCTTTTCTTTTCTGATAGTGCCTTGTTCTTCTTATTGTGCTACTACAATGTCTTCTTGACCTGCTCATGTATCTCTTTAATATTTTCTACAAAGTTTTCCCCTTGTGCACTTCTATGGTCCATAGGACTTAGGTCTCTAAGTTCAAAGATGCCCCTAGGATGACATCCATAAACAATCTCAAAGGGACTTCGAGCTGTGCTTCTATTAACTGAGTAATTGTAGGCATAGTCGGCTTGACCCAATACCAAATCCCAAGCTTGTCCATGTTGTTTGGTGAGACATATCAACAAGTTACCTAAGGATCTGTTTACTACTTCAGTTTGACCATCTGACTGTGGATGGTATGCTGATGAAAAGGAAAGTTTTGTGCCTAGTTACTTCCATAAGGTTCGCCAAAAGTGACTTACAAACTTAGTGTGACTGTCGCTCATAATGCTAACCGGTAAGCCATGTATCCTCACAACTTCCTTGAAAAATAAACCTGCTATGTAGGAGGCATCATTAGTGCATTTTCAAGGCACAAAGTGTGCCATCTTGCTGAATCTATCCACTATGACAAAAACACTGTCATACCCTCTTGGTGTCCTAGGCAAGCCAAGAACAAAGTCCATGCTTAAACATTCCCATGGTCTGGTTGGTATGGCCAATGGCTGATATAAACCTACATTGTTAAAGGTTCCCTTAGCTCTCTAACATATGGGACATTTCTCCACAAACCTTCTAACATCTGACTAAAGTTTAGGCTAATGATAAAACCGTCCAACCTGCTCTAAGGTCTTGTCAAGACCAAAATGTCCTCCTAAGCTGCCTTGATACTTCTCCTTAATGATATTGTCTCTCATAGAGCACTGAGGTATGTAAAGTAAGTGTCCTTTAAACAAAAGGCCTTCCTACAACATGACAAACATTCGTAAACTTGGTGCAAACATCATATGCTTCACCAAAATCCTTGTCACCTTGGTGTAGATCTTTGAGTTCATTTAACCCCACACTTTGGAGCTGCACTTCTTGGATGGTAAGAACTCTTCTACTTAAGGCATCTGCTACCTTATTGGTGACTCCTTTTTTGTGTTTGATGGAAAAGGTATAAGCCTGCAAGTGCTCAACCCATTTGATGTGTCTTTGATGCAACTTCTCCTATCCATTCAAGAAGCTAAGTGCATGGTTGTCAGTATAAACTATGAATTCCTTGGGAAGTAGGTAATTCCACTATTTCTTAAGGGCTTGTACCATGGCATACAACTCTAGGTCATAGGTAGAATACTTTTACTTTGCCTCATTGAGCGTCTCAAAGGAAAATGCTACCGGATGACCTTCTTGGCTCAAAACTTCTCCTATTGCCAACTTGCTAGCATCACACTCCACAGTAAAGAGCTAATTGAAATTAGGAAGCCTAAGATAAGGTAGTTCTATTAATTTTTGTTTCAACAACTCAAACCCGTTGTCTGCTGTACTAGTCCACTTAAATTGACATTTCATTCCTCCTTTGATGGTATTCAATATGGGTGCACATACATGACTAAACCCTGTAATAATCTTCCTATAGAATGAAGCTAATCCATGAAAAATTCTCACATCTCCTATTGACTTAGGAGTAGGCCAATTAACTAATGCATCTACCTTTGTTGGATCCATTTTCAAACAACCTTGAGAAACTACAAAACAAAGATATACTAGTTCAGTTTTGAAGAAATCACACTTGTCTAAGTTGATCATCAACTTTGCTTGATGTAGCTTCCTCAAGACCTGATCCAAATGTTTGATATGCTCCTCTTTTAACCTGCTAAAAATCAGAATGTCATCAAGATAAACAATCACAAATTTACCAATAAATTATGCAAGCACTTTATTCACGAGTCTCATGAAGGTGCTAGGAGCATTTGTGAGCCCAAAGGCAATCACCAACCATTCATAGAGCCCCTCATTGGTCTTAAAAGATTTTTTCCACTCATCTCCAGGTCTGATCCTTATTTGATGATAACCGAATTTCAAATCCACCTTTGAAAAGTAACAAGCTCCTCCTAAGTAGTCCATTAGGTCCTCAATTCTTGGAATTGGAAACCAGTATCTAATGGTAATCTTGTTGATGACTCTTGAGTTGGTGCACATTCTCTATTTTCCATCTTTCTTAGGTACCAAAGTAGTAGGTACCACACATTGGCTTAAACTCTTCTTTATCAACCCCTTATCTAGCAATTCTTGCACTTGTCTTGCTATTTCTTCATTTTAAGTAGGTGTCATTTTGTAAGCAGCCTTGTTTAGCAAGGTAGCTCTAGGTATGGGGTCTATATGAAGGTTCACATCTTTGTATGGGGGTAAAGCATCTAGTATCTCATTTACAACAATGTCTTTGTACCGGTCCAACAAGTTTTCCACTTCTTGAGGCACTATCGGCTTGGGTTCAGTCTTTGCCTCTTCTTTTGGTTTCACTATGATGACACATCCTTGGTTCCCTTCATGCTTCAACTCTTTTAGGAACTCTTTCCAACTAAGTAACATAACACTTGAACCTACATGTCTTTCTTCTGCCTAAACAACTAAAGGATCCATTTGGAACTTCCTCCCTTCCTTGGTGATAACATACAAATTCTTCTCCCCATCATGTATGACTTTGACATCATATTGCCAAGGGCGTCTAAGCAACAAATGGAATGCATCCATGGGTAGTATATCACATGGTACTCTATCCTCATACTCTCCAATTTCAAAGTCTATCCAAGCTTGCTCATCAACTAACACATGTTGTCCTTTACTCAACCATGATACCTTATAGGGATTGGTGTGTGGCAACCTTTTCAACTGGAGTTTGTCTACCATCTCAACTGCTACAATGTTCTCAGTAGACCTTGAATCTACTATGACCCTAAATCTTACCATATGATCTGCAAGTGGTTTTAATGAGTGTCTTTCTTTGAGTAGGTTCTTTGTCCTACGGTACCTTCAACAAGGTCCTCCTTAACATCAGGTTCTCTCCATCTAGAACTGGTCCAACATTGCTGATTGGTGAGGTAACACTTTGATTGTCTTCCTCCTACACCAACTGAGTTCTCCTTTCACCTACATAAGAACTTGAAGTCTTTTTAGGACACCAGTTCATTATGTGGCCCACTTGATGACAATGAAAGCATTTACCAGTGAAGACTGTGGTTCCTCTTCCTTGTGTGCCAAATCTGCCTCTAAAGTTGTTTCTTCCTCTAGAGTTGCCTCTAAACTGACCATTCTTGCTAAAGTTATCCCCACTATTTTCAGTTTGATTGCCTTCCTCATTCTTTCTAGAGTTATGACCCCTTCCAAAGTTGCCTCTTTGATTGAACTCACTTTTCCTCTTGATCTTGTCCTCTACCCTCAAAGACAACTGGAAACACTTATGGACTGTCTCAGGTGCCAACATACTGATTTCATCTTGAATGTTTTGTCTTAGGCCATTTAGGTATCTTTCTACCTTCTTCCTCTTGTTTCCTTGCTCTTAGAGTTAGTTTGTTGAACTCCTTTGTGTAGGCATTCACATCCATTTCTCTTTGCTTCAAACTCATCAACTTCTTGTGTATCTGCACCTCATAATCTAGAGGTAGGAATTGAGTTTTGATTCTAATCTTCATTCTCTCCCAAGAGTTGATCTTCTTTCTCCCGGTTTGTTCCCTTTCTTCTTGCATCATGTTCCACCACACTAGAGCCGATCCTTTCAAATTTGTCTTATCCAGATTGACCCTCTTTTCTTCTGCAACCTCCTTGTATTCAAAATGATTGTTCAAAGCTTCTATCCAATCTAATAGCTCTTCTCCATTCAGGCTTCCACTATAAACTGGTAAACCATCTAGGCTATCTTTGTTGAGTGATTTAAGGGCATCTAGGAAGATTTGCCAATCTTTCTCCAACTCCTTTTCAGTTACCACTCCTATCACATTTACATCTTCGTCATCAGTTTCATCACGCCAATATGTGGTCTTACCCTTACCTTTCTTGGAGTCTTATTCCTGGGCTTCATTAAGCATGTCTTGGACCAAGTTCTTAATGGCCTCTTGACTCATTGCCTTAGGTGGCATGTTGCTGGCTTTTTATTCTACCTCTTGGTTTGACATACACCACTTTTTTCAATCAAGTGGCTCTGATACCAATTTGATGTAGAGAGGATGCTCAAACCTTCAAGGGTTGCTAGTTCTTGGTGTCTCTCTAAGCTATCTCTCAAACCATCCTATGGTTCCTCTCTAACCCAACCTTCCAAGGTTTTAGGTCCCACCCTTACTAACCTTCCCAAGGTCTTATGAGTAAGGTGAACACCCCTAGACTTGTGAGTGTCTAACATTCCTTAATTGAGACTCTCCAACCCAACACCTACTCACACCTTCACCATGAGCCAACCCCCTCCACAATAGGATCGTCATTCACACATTCCCAACACACATAGGGTTGATTTGATTTTGTTTTTCCAACCCTATCCATTCATCTAGGTCTTTGGAGATTACCAATTTCAAGCTTAAGGACCTATTTGCTCTTGTAGGCCTACTAGAAGACCTAGTCCAATTAGCCCTACTTGCGAGGTATTTTGCAATTAACTTCCAGAAATATTGAACACCCCTATGAACTCTTTGGTTTTTCAGACACCCTTTTGGGATTTTCAAACAACATCTTAGAATTGGATCTGGGTTTGGTCTCCAACCCTTTGAACCCTATCTTAGGCCTACTTTCCACCTTTTAAGCCTACAAACTAGGGTTTTGCTCAAATGTCTTCACCAGTCCAAAGGTCCAAGAAATATGATGATTGTCTTAGGTCTGTACACCCATGAGGATGTCCAATACAACCTAGTATCAATTCCACTCAATGGATTTACCCATCTAGGGTATGCTGTCCATGTACCCCATTGCTTGCCAACTCAACATACCAAGCTTAGGGTATGGTGGTGAAACTGGAGATCAGCCTTCCATGTCTTAAAAAGAAAATGAAAGCATAATGTACAAAGCCTCCTAGCATTCCACAAAGTTTTAGTATGTGGTTCCACCATGGAATGCTAGGATTGAGCCATAGAGTCTTCAAAACCCTTGTTTCAAGGTCTTTAGGACCTGCCTGCAACCAAAAAGCCAAAACTTGCAAACAATAACACTTCAAATCCTCAAATCACCATGAAATGGAAGACAAGTCCCTATTCTTACAATTCATATCTTGGTCTGGGATTGGAAGTCCATACAGATTGTACAATACCAATGAAAACTCAATGCAATTCGCTGAAAACACAAAATTTGAAGGCTAAAACTTACTCTCCTTAATTCAATTCTTCAACCAGCATTCTCATCAGTTGTCCCAAGCCTTATATCAGCCTTTGGTTTGTTACAAGTGTCTTTTAACTGAAAAATACATCCAACTAGCCATTGGTGTTTGGAAAATGCAAAAGTTGCAAAGTTGCTATGAGCAACTTTTGCAACTTTTTGCAATTTTTACATAGTTGAGCAAATTTTGCCCACATCAAAGCTAGATCACTTTTAAAGGTTCTAATGACCTTAAAAACTACTAGACAACAACAACCATCTTATTCTAACACAAAATCAACTTATTCTACCAAATACTCTTCCTAGCACCCTTAAGAGCCCATATGCCAACATTGGCCAATCAGTGATTCCTAGGGTCCTTACAAACTTCTGAGTACTTATTCACAAACCCAATGACCTTATTAAAAACCAAGATCAGATGATTCCAAACTTCTAAAACCTACACAACAAAATTTCTCAAGTGCTTTTGCACCAGTTGGTCTCCAATGGACATTATCTTGCTTATGGAAGGGATGAATTTAGAATTTGTATACTTTTGTTTGCTTGTAAGCTTGAGCTTAGAAGAGCTCCCTGAACTATAATTGAATCCAAGTCCTATTTTATCTCATGGTTGTAAAAAGGGTTGTAATGGCTCTTGTACACCTTGCTTGTGGGATCCCAATGTAGTATAGCCATCATAGCCCATCTTTTGCATCATGGTAAAACCTTTTCCATATCTCTCTATAGGGATCTTGATTTGTTGTTTACCTTTGTTTGAAGGATCTATGTAGATCCATGTTGCCATGTATTCATCAATAGTTTCTTGTTATTGTGATCTCCCTAGGATGAATCCATCAAGTGTATCAGTATTAGCTGCAACAGGTGGCTTGAGTGACATTTGTGGTTTGCCATGGGTCTTAGGTGAGAGGGGTAGTTGGCCAACATAGAAAAGTTGACTAATATTATACTCTCTTGGGCCTTCATCTTTTACCTTCATCTTTAGTTTATCATGTTTCAATGTAGGGATCGGTGTACTGGTGAGAGAAGTTGGGTGCACATAGGATGATGAAACAATGTAGTGTAGTCACCAATTGGGAGGGACCTCAAAGAGATTAATCCTAAATGAGAAACAAGATTAAACATAACAAAAACAAGAGGATATGATGGAGGAAATGTAGATCTGAATGTATTAGATCATGAAAACTAATTATAGATAATCGGTAACATCTAGGTTACAAGATTTGGCTCACTAGCCTACTACATGCATGCTCAATTACAGAATTGGTCAACTCTAGACATCTAAATCTCAAGATATGCCTTCTATGTTCTATCTTACTGATTTATGACACTAAATTACATTGATTTATATGGTCTAGAGGGATATGGTTGGCCCAAGAGGGATCAAATGCCGAAGTACAAGATCAAACATGTAAGACACCAGGTTGGCCTCTACCAAAGAGATTCCTCTAGAAAATTGAAAGGAAGAAGTGCAGATCAAAGGGAAGGTTAGCCACATGCCAAGGAACATTAGAATCAAAAAATTGGGGCTACACAAGCTATGAAAAAGATCCACAAAATTTGCTAATAGCAATTAGGTCCAAGCGGTTCCGGTGCTAGAAAACTATCTCGGAATCCGAAATCGATAACTTGCCAGAAAAAGATCCAAATACTCTGCGGTTTAGGAATAAGGAAGATGATCTCATCCTCAAGAAAAATCCATCTCCACAAGAACCAGTGAGCCAATGCAAGAAAATGTAGAAAGGAATGCTGAAATTGTAAAACAGAAAACAAACTGACAAGGAAATGTTTTTGGTTGATGCAAGATTGCCAAGAACTGGGGATGCTCTTGTATCAGAAATCTGGGGTTGTAGAAAAAATGTGAGTCCCTCACTTTGCTGGGGTCAGAGGAAAACCAAGGAAGTCCACCTCTTCTTGAGAAATCCAAGATGAATTTTCAACTAGTCTATCCTTCCACTTCACAAGATACTCCTTATATTGATTGCTCTGGGTGGTACGCCCAATCCTACTATCCAAAATATCTTCAATCTAATCTGGTTCCTTCTAGGGCAACTGTTTCTCTAAGTTTGCAATACTATCTTCACTGAATTCTGATTCATGATACTGATATAGATTTACAATGTCGAATATAGGTGAAATACTCAAACTATTCGGTAGCTCCACTTCATATGCATTTTCATATCGAACTTCCTGAAGATCTTACAAGGTCCAAACTTCCTCATCTGCAACTTGTTATAGGTTCCAACTGGGAATCTTTCTTTTCTCAAATACACCATCAATTCTTCATGAACTTCAAATTCTTTATGTCTCCTCTTCTCATCTGCTTTCTCCTTATACTTGCTGGTCATATCCTTTAAATGTTGTTTAACCTGAATACACAAGGCCTTCACGTGATCTGCAAATTCTTCTGCTTCTACACTCCTCTTGTCTTCATTACTGATATCTCTCAATTCTGATATACCTCTAGGGTGTGCTTCGACAACAATCTCAAAAGGTGTTCTCCCAGTACTCCTGTTCACTGACATATTGTAGGCAAACTCGGCTTGTGTAAGAATCAAATCCCAACTTCCGGTTTTATCTCCAACTAAGCATCTCAATAAATTTCCCAAACTCTAGTTTACTACCTCTATTTGTCCATCAGTCTGTGGGTGAAAAGTAGAACTGAATCTCAAAATTTTCTTCATCTTCTTCCAAAGTGTTTTCCAAAAATAACCAACAAACTTAGTGTCTCTGTCTGAAACTATGCTCTTAGGTAATCCATGTAATCTCACTACCTCCTTGAAAAATAAGTCAACTATATGCATTGCCTCAGACATCTTCTTACAAGGTATGAAATGAGCCATCTTTGAGAATCTATCCACCACCACAAATATATAATCATTTCCTCTTTGTGTCTTAGGTAATCCAAGTATGAAATCCATGCTTATGTCCTCCCAAGGTCTCTCCGGTACTATCAAAGGCTTATGCAATCCCACATTCTAACTACTACCTTTTGCAATCTGACAAACTCTACAACTCCACACAAGTTTCCTAATATCCTTATGAATTTGTGGCCAAAAGTAATGTTCACTCACCAATGCTACTATTTTGTCAGCACCAAAGTGTCCGGCTAATCCTCCACTATAATTTTCCTTTATCAAATTCTCCCTCATAGAACTTTTAGGTATACACAACTGAACTCCTTTGAATAACATCCCATCCTGAGTGAAATAATCCAACCATTGACTTCTGTCCACCTTAACCAATTCTCTACATGCTTTCCAAGGTTATGTAAAATTTGGGTCATCATGATACAAGGTATTTAACTCTTCAAATCCAAATATTGTCACTCTCATCTCTGTCAGCAAATTCCTCCTTCTACCAAAGGCATCAACAACTTTGTTTGACTTTCCACTTCTATGCTTCAACACAAAGGTGTAACTCTGCAAGAATTCTACCCATCTCATATGTCTCCGATTCAACTTACTCTGACTATTCAAAAACTGTAAGGCGTGATGGTCAGTATACAACACAAATTCCTTAGGGAATAGGTAATGTCTCCACTTCTTCAAGGCTTGAACTATGGCATAAAATTCTTGATCATGCACTAAATATCTCCTCCTGGCATCATTCAACTTTTTATCAAAATAACCTACTTCTCTCCCTTCCTGACTCAATAGTGCTCCAATTGTGTTCCCACTTGCATCACAGTTCACTTGAAGTACTTTGTTGAAATCTGCTAAAGCTAACACAGGCTGCTCAATGACCTTCTACTAAATATCTCCTCCTGGCATCATTCAACTTTTTATCGAAATAACCTACTTCTCTCCCTTCCTGACTCAATAGTGCTCCAATTGTGTTCCCACTTGCATCACAGTTCACTTGAAGTACTTTGTTGAAATCTGCTAAAGCTAACACAGGCTGCTCAATGACCTTCTACTTCAGCAATTCAAAACTTTTATTTTCTCCTCTTGTCCACTTTAATTATTTCCTATCTCCTCTCATTGTCTCAGTCATAGGACTACAAACTGAACTGAAATTCCTGATAAACTTATGGCAGAAACTAGCCAATCCATGTAATGATCTTACCTCTCCAATGCTTTCCAGTGTAGGCCATTCAACAATTGCTCTTACATTCTCAGGGTCCATCTTCAATCCATCCGTAGATATCACAAATCCCAAATAGACTAACTCTTCTTTCATGATGATATCCACTCTTTAGGTCTATCTTTGTGTAGTATTTGGCTCCGCTCAAACAATCCATTATGTCATCCATCCTAGGTAAAGGAAACCAGTATTTCACTGTGATCTTGTTTATTGGTTTGGAATCAGTACACATCCTCCATTCTCCATTCTTCTTAGGTGCTAACACTGCTAGCACTGCACAAGGACTCAAACTTTCCCTAATCAAACCTTTCTTCAACAACTCCCGCACTTGTCTATTCAACTCCTCATTCTCTGTCGATGTCATCCGGTGTGCATCTTTGATAGGAAAACCAGCTTCGGGAATCAGGTCCATGCAATGACTGATACTCCTCAAAGGTAGTAATCCATCAGGTACATTATCTAAAATGATGTCTTCATACCCTGTCAACAATTCTTTTAGCTCCTTCGGTTGTCCTTCTTCATGCTTCAAGTTATCAATCCTTATAGAAACCAAGGCAATTTTACACACATTTTCATGTTTCATTCCATCTAGGAATTTTCTTCCACCCACCAAATAGATTCTATCGTTCGTACAAACTTCACTCTTCAAGGGCTCCTCCAAGGGTAACAAGTTTGTTTCATCCCATTCGCTACAATAGTGTATATGTTCTATGTTCCATCATGTATTGCCTGCCTATCAAACTGCCAAGGTCTACCTAACAAAAGGTGACAAATATCCATAGGCATGATATCACACAAAACTTCATCATGGTAATTCCCAATTTTTAATTTCACCAAGCATTGCTCACTTACTAACAACTTATGATCATCCTGAATCCATTCTATTTGATAAGGCTTAGGGTATTTCAATCTTTCCAACTTCAATTTATTCACCATTTCTTCTGAAATAAGATTATCCCAACTACCACTACCAATAACTACTTTACAACACTTACCAGATACTTTACATCTGGTCTTGAACAAATTTCACCTCTACAAGGGTTCTTCATCCTCTCTGGTATGACACAAAGCTCTCCTCATCATAAACAATTTTCCATCTTTATGTTTGTTAGCTGATTTGGTGGGGCTTTCTTCTACCAATGTTGTCCTTGCAATGTTCTTTGTCTTCTTACATTCGAAAGCACAATGTCCTTCTCCTTCGCATTTAAGGCAATTTCCTCTAAACACTTTCTTATCTTGTTTTCTGTCATCTTTTCCAAAATTTTCATTTCGATAACTATCAGGTTCTCTTCTCTAGTAGAAATTTCTTTCATCCTTCTAGTATGAATTGCCTTCTTTGCTTCCTTCCTTGTCCTTTCTTTGATCTATACAAGTTCCTCTTCCTCCGGAATATCCTCTTCTTCCTTGTAATCTTCCTCTAGAAAACCTTCCACCTCTACCTCTCTGGCTTTGCTCATGTCTTTTGTTTAACTTCTCTTCTACTTTCAGGGCATATTGGTAAGCTTCTTCGGCACTCTACAACTTGATCAAATTGAGTTCATCTTGTATAGACATCTGCAATCCATTCAAATATCTCGCAACTTGTTCAACCTCATCTTCGACATGTCTCGATCTGATATTCAACTTGTAGAATGCTTCGGTATACTCCTTCAAACTAGATTCCTTCTGCTTCAAGTTTTGCAACTTTCAAAACATATTTACTTGATAATCGACTGGCATAAACTTTGATTTTAACTTAGCAACCATCCACTCCCATGATTTGATCTTCTCTTTACCTTTTATCTATTTATCAACTTACAAATGCCCCTACCAAATAGATGCATGACCTTTCAATCAAGTACAGACATATTTCACCTTTCTTTCCTCTACGATGTTCTCAAAATCAAAATACTTCTCCATCTCTGAGATCCAATCCATCAATTCATTCAAATCCAACTTACCATCATAATCAGATTGGGTAAAATGTGGTTTAGTATTCATCCTACTCAAAACCCTCAAGAACCTCTCTTCATTTGGATTGATCTGCGGTGGATTTGCTACTTGTTTTGCCAATGCTTCTTCTTCTTCATCTTCGCTTACATCTTCAATAGGTCTACCTCTTCTCTGGGCTGTTTTAATGGCTTCCAAATGGGGTGCAATTCCTCTCAACATTTCCATCATAGCAAGGTTTGCATTCCCATGTGCTCCACCATTCCTTTTTCCTCTTCGCACCATCTTCACGCCCGTCCTCTGCAGCTGTAGGTCGGATCCACTATTCGCCACCCCACAACAAAAATTTTCAGGACAACTCAACCTTTGGAATAAAAGATTGCTCTAATACCACGTAGTGTAGTCACTAGTTTGGAGGGACCTTAAAGAGATCAATCCTGACCAGACAACAAGAGTAAACACAACGGAAACAAGAGGATATGATGGAGACAATACAAAACCGAATGAATTAGATCATGAAAATTGATTACAGGTAACCAATAACATATGGGTTACAAGAATTGGCTCACGAGCCTACTACATGCATGCTCAATTACAAAATTGGTCAACTCGGGACCTCTAAATCTCAAGATATGCCTTCTATGTTTTGTCTTACTGATTTATGATGCTAATTTACATTGACTTATATGGTCTAGAGGGATTTGGTCGGCCCACGAGGGATCAAATGTCAAAGAACAAGATCAAACATGTAAGACACCAAGTCAGCCTCCGCCAAAGAGATTCCTCTAAAAAATCAAAAGGGAGAAGTGCATATCAAAGGGAAGGTCAGACACACGCCAAGGAACATCAAAATCAATGAACTAGGGCTCCGTAAGCTACGAAAAGGATCCACAAGATTCGCCAATAGCAAATAGGTCCAAACGGTTCTGGTGCCAAAAAACTATCTCAAAATCCGGAATCAATAACTTATCAAAAAATAATCCAAATGCTCTGCGGTTTAAGACTAAGGAAGATGATCATGTCCTTCAGAAAAATCCAGCTCTGCAAGAACTAGTGAGCCAATGCAAGAAAATGCAGAAAGGAATGTTGAAACTGCAAAACAAAAAACAAACTGACAAGGAAATGTTTTTGGTTGATGCAAGATTGCCAAGAACCAAGGATGCTTCTACATCACAATGGCTTCTCTATTGTTGGGCACTATGATATCTAGTTGATGCCTTATATTGTTGCAAAAGGTGAATGGGTTCACATCCCCAAGGATAGTTATCTCCACAATGTTGAATGGAAATTTGATGCATTGATGGTAGGTGGATGTTATTGCTTGCATGGCATGAATCCATGGTTTTCCCAGTAGGAGATTGTATGGAAGAGGTAGGTCTAGGACTTGAAAAACCACATTCTTCACCACGGGTCCTACCCTTATGGGTAGAGTAACACACCCTGTAAAGGAGCGTTCTGCATCATCATAGGCCTTGATGCTGATTCTTTTTCTGGCATCAACTACTTCTGTATACCCCAATGATGTGATTAATTGCAATTTGCAAATGTTAAGGCCAACTCCATTTTCAATCAAGGCTCGCTTCATTATGTGTTTATGTATGAATCCCTCAATGTGAAGAGGGCCATTATGAGGTTTTTAAATGGGCGCATTGACATTCCCATCAAAAGTGAGACGTGGTGATGATTTGAGACTTTCGACCATGTCTTGAAATTAATATGTGTTTAGGTTGGATGGGACGAACACTTCTTGGATATCTTGGTCCAAGAAGGTTTTATGTGAGGGTGATAGGTGCAAAATCTCTAGTATGAAAATGAGTGTTGACATTTTATCCAATTGGTCCATAAGGTTGTATTGTTTGGGCTCATATGCCACTCTTGATGGTGCTCCTTGTATAGTAATCTTTCTACGATGATTAACAAAGTTGCATGCGGGATCTTTGACTTTGATTGTAATGGTTGCAACTTGTTTATCCGCATCATACAATTTATTGATGGTATAGGTATATGGTGCACATATATAGTTCACCATGCTATCTTGGTTCTTCCCTTGATGGGAGGGACCTCCTTTCTTATATGATGGGAGTGGATTCTTGAACATGGTGTGATCCATATTGGAAGTTTTCGTATTGTGGCCATCCACTTCTATGTCACCTCGATCAATGAGGTCTTGAATGACGTCTTTTAATCAATGGGACTTGTTCGTTTTGTGTTATTTTTTGTTGTGGAAGTCACATCTCTCCACCATGGAGGTTTAACTTGTGGTTCATTGTTTGATGTTTTAGGCAATGTGATGAGATCAAAAGATACAAGTTGTCGTAATATATTTTCAAGAGGTTCTCCCAAGGGTGTATATGTTTGATTTGGTTTGTAGGTAGAGTACTTGCTCTTAGGTGCCACTTGTTGTGTGTTGGAAGCTTGATTGCCTTGATTTTTTTTGGAATTTCCTTTGTTGGTAGTGTGTTTGTTATAGTTATCTACTTGCCCTACAATTTTGACTATGGGTTGAGCAATCTTGATAGTCCTTGCATCTACAATACCATTGTTAACAATGTTTTTGTTCTAGGACCAAAACTTGGAGTTGTCACTATTATATGCTGGTTGTGGACCATCCTTGTTGTCTTTTTAGATTTTGACAAGTCCCTTTTTGATAAGGGATTTCTCAATTTTGAGTCCTTGGGCGATTATGTCCTTACAAGAATCCAAACATTTGACTTCCAAGTGAAATTCCATCTCTTCATTTAAGTTTGAAATGAATATTTCCACTAATTGTTACTCAGGATGGGGAAGGAACGTCTGCTAGACAGGTGTCTCCATCGTTGCAAGAATATTGAGAATAACTCACCATTACTTTGTTTTGTGTTGCACAGATCAGCCATGGAGATATCACGTTCTATGTTGTGCACATGATGTGTAACATTTTTTTGTACTAGGTCCTCAAATGTCCTAATTCCATCGAGCAAGCGTGAAAACCACTGCATAGATGAACCGCCTAAACTTTCAGGGAAGAGGTGCATTAAATATGTTTCATCATATGTCACCTCTAAGAACGCAGAGTAAAATTCTCTCACATGGTCTCTTGGATCTCCTTTCCCTTTGTATTTGTCAAATTTTGGTGTCTTGAAATTGTGTGGGAAAGGAGGCATGGCCACGTTCCTATCAAATGGATAGGGACAAATATCTTCAAGAGCATATCTCATTTTTGCCCTCCCTGAATTTAATTGTTGTGCAAGGTCTTGTATTTGTTGTCTCAACATATCCATTTCTGTGGGAGGAGGTGGGACATTCCCTTGGTGAAATTGATTCTCACCATAATGGTGGGTATTCCTTGACCTTCTCTCATTTCTTTCTTTTTTATGACTATGTTGGGCTTGTTCTGTTATGTCCCTTAGTTGTGATATGTCAAAATTTGCAGGGAGTTTTGCTCCCTCTTGAGAAAGTCTTAGGAAATGGGCGTCAACTTTCTCCCTAAGAATTTCATCAAATAGCATGTTAAATCTGTGGTCATGTGTTGCTTGTTCAGTTTCCTCTTGTGTGGGGCTATCCAGATTGTCTCCACCTACATATTCTTCATGATGAAAGGGGTTGACGTCTTCTTCTTCTTCTGATTCGTGATGTATTTCATTTTTCCCACGTCTCTGACTTTGAGACCTAGTCTCAGCCATGTTGAAGTTTGTGTTTTGGAAATGAAATGAATGAAAAGTGGGTGGTTGATCTCCTCTTATAGTTCCAAGATTTGATGATGATGAGTTGAAATTTGTGTGTGTGAGTGATGTCTTTTACTTACAAGTTAGATGTTAACAAAGTCCTCTTTGAGATTGCTTGTTTTGTTTTCAACAATCGCGAGATAAGGTGTACCAAGGTTTGTGTTTACAAATCACAAGCTACCTAGATTTGAGAGGATGCACTCAAAAGCTAGTTTTAACCTATCTATGATGTTTAGTAATGCCTCTTAGGATCATTGATCCTAGATGTAGAGACACACTAGGTAGAACTTCTTTTATTTAATTAGGAATATCTAAAAGAACTAAGGACAAAACCTCTTTGTGTTTGAGAGTTGAATGAAATTGTGATGTCTTGGAATGGGTGTAAACCTTGGAATTTGTACTAGGTGACTATAAGTTTGATGATTGATTTTTGAATGGTTTTTGAGAAAATGATGAAAGATGAAAGATATGTGAATTTGAAGATAACTTAAGAAAATGGTTTGTGGAAGATGTGTGAATTTGAAGTGTAATTGGAGAATGATTTGAGGAAATGATGAAGAAAAGGAAATATAAAATTTTGTGTGAAATTGAAGTAACTTAAGAAGATGATGGAGATGAAATGTGGAAGATGTGAAACCTTTGATGAGTAATTTGGAAATAATGAAATATGGAAGATGTGTGAAATGTGAAATGTGAAAGATATGTGTGACTTAGGAATTAAAATGTGGAAGATGTGAAACCTTTGATGAGTAATTTGGAAATGATTTGAGGAAATGATGAAGATGAGGAAATGAATGTTGAGTGGGAGAAATTTGATGAGTGATTTGGAAATGATTTGAGTAGAAGATGTGGAAGATGTGTTTTGATTGCAAAATGACTTAAGAAGATGAAATATGGAAGATGTGGAATGAATTTGATTTGGTGAATTTTGATGAGGGATTTGAAAATGGTTTGAAGAAATATGGAAGACGTGTTTTGATTGAAAAATGAAGAGGATAAAATGTGAAACCTTGGAATTTCTTCTAAGTGTTTGTGAGTTGTCAAAAATAAGATAATGAATGAGATTGATGAAAGATTAGAATAGAAGGAAAGTGACTCAATAAGTGATTTCTGGTTGAGGTAGATATAACAATGAGATTTTACCACTTTCGTTGAGAGATTGGGACAAGGCGGATATTTGTTGAAAGACACATGTTTTTAAAGATTCCTCATCAAATTCATGTCCATGACCATGTAGATAATTGTGAAAACAGTGAAGGAATGTTTGGTGTTTGAATTACAAGAGTTTGCGGTTTATGTAGAGAAATTTTCTCTTCTTTAAGATCTCTTTTTGACTAGGTTTCTTCTTTTTGAATCGGTGCTGAATAGACTTCTTGATATGCTTGATGATATGATGCATTTGCAAATTTTGTTGTGATTTTTTTTTGTTTTAGATTGTTGTTGGTGGGTAACTTGTTTCAAATATTTGATTTCTTTGACAAGAAGACACGTCAAGCACACAAGCACACATACATACTTCTTTCCTTGGTAACTTGTGAATTAAATATGATGAAATGCGTATATGTTTTAGGATCTTTTCAAATCTCCTTTTTTTCACAGGTTTGGAACAAGAGAAATACAAATTAGTTAGACTCTTCTAAGGTCAAAAGGTCATTCATAATATCATAGCCCACATCTTGATACTCCTTCAGCTCAAACAACCTTGTCACACGCTAAGGTGTGCCCGTTTTTTTGCCTTTTGCTAGAATTTGAACCAAAGAGAATTTCTTCTCAATTGGATCATTTTCTTGGGAGATGTATGGTGAGTGTCTTGAGGGCGGATTCTTCCCCACCCTTGTGCTATGATATTACCGATGTTTGGCTAAATGGCTCAGTTTGGCTTCTATGCTTAAGATTCGTAAGAAGGGCTCCATTCGATACATCAAAGATAAACTCCCTCAAGAGGATTCCCAACCTTTAGAACAAAGGCTTTATGTATCTCAAGGATACTGAGGGAAGGATATCGATTCACATTACCATTGGATGTGATTTTCATCACAATCCACATTTGATTATAGTGGGTTGGAATACTTGGGATTAGTTGTTCCCCACTTAGGTTGTTCCCTTCTCACCGACCTTATGGGCTTCTCGGCAGGGAAGGCTTGCTAAAGGAGTTATCCTAATTGAAATAAAAGAAAGAAAACAAAGAGTGAGTATAGCTTTTTGATCACACAATTAAGGGGAAAGCATATATCTATCAATTTCAAAGCATTGTAGACATTTTTTGTTCTTTTTAATCATTCATCGCAATATGATTTATTTGCTACGTGGAGATGTTTCTCCAACAAACATGGGGTTCTTTTTAACCAAGATAGCAAAATGAATTGTTCTTTTTAGCCAAAAATTATGATAATTTGAACCTTGTAACAACTTTGAAAGAACCTTGTGCAAAAATGGAAAGATGGTTGGTTCTTTTTATCTTGCAAAATGAAATGTGAGGTGTTCTTTTTATCTCTTTGTAGCAAGAAATGAAATTTGTTTGTTCTTTTTAGATTGCACCAAAGAAAATGTGACCTACTTTGCAAAATAGAAAGGTTTGTTTGTAGTTCTTTTTATCCTTTGCAAAATGTAAATGAGATTCTTTTTAGGCACCAAAGAAAATGTTGAATTCTTTTTAACTTGCACCAAACTGAAATGCAAGATTCTTTTTAGCCTTGCAAGAAATAAAGATTTGTTTGTTGTTCTTTTTAAAACCCTTTGTAACAAAAAGGAAAAATGAGATTCTTTTTAAACACCAAAGAGAATGTTGAAGTTCTTTTTAACTTGCACCAAACTAAAATGTGAGATTCTTTTTAAGCCCTTTTGTAAAAAAAATAAAAATTGTAACAAAAATGTAAAATAAATTAAGCTAACTCCTTGAGAACCTGCACACAATGTTAGACCCTGCAAAAACCTTCAACGTGTTAGTCCAAATGGTGGGATTAAAAGCCTAAATTTTTCTTTGAGGTTACACATCTTAGTTCTCTGCCTATTACAAAAGCGCTAAAATGTAAATAGAAAGATAGTTTATAATGGTGCTAGAACGCAGCGCAAAAGCGCTACTACGTGCAACAAAGATGCTAATCCGCATGATGAAAGTGCTAAAGCGCAACCGTGCATGAAAATCTGTAAGTTTTAAAAGAGTTAGTTAAAAAAATCAACTTATTGGTGTTGGATTCACGTCAGGTTCACCAAATGATGCACTCAAAAGGGGACACAATAAAAACAAAGCTCAAGAGTTAATATGTTAGATTCCAACCAAAAACCAACACAAATAAACTAAAAATCCTGTAAATGCATATCAAAATAGAATGAAAGCATTACAAAAGAAAGCATAAACACAATAAAAGAGGAGCAAGAAGACTCCCTAAGATGCTTGATGGCTCTCCCTTGTTTTTCTCCTCTCCAAGATCCAAAGCTGTGCTTGAGTGTGGCCCTCAGTTTTTAGCATGAAACCATGGATGCTAGATGAAGGATTGAAAGTGGTTGAAGATGAAATGCTAATTCTATGCAAATTATTAAACTAGTATTGCCATGAGAAATCTTAAGTGTGAGTGCTATTCAAATATGGTAACAATGCTAAAAATGCTTCCTCCTTTGCTTGAGGATGAGTGTTTTGTTTATAGGAAAAATAGTGGATTGGAGGGTAAAGATTGATTTGGCTTAGGAAGAGCTATGATTGCATGATAGATGCATGATCCTCAATCCATGTGACACTTTCAAACCAATCCCATGTTGACAAGTGTCAATATGGGAAGGCTTGGGAGGAGAGGGAAGAAGCATCAAATGCTTGAGAAGATATGAGGGTAACATCATGTAGTTGGGGTTATTGGATAAACTTATTATCCAAGGGTAATGTTAATATGCAATGGGTAAGCTCTTGTGCAAATTTTACCCATGGTTAGGCTTTGACCAAAGGGACAAAACCCATGTGGGTTAGTGTGTGGAAGAAGCAAAGCCATTAAGACTTTGTAAGAGTCTTAAATGGTTGAGATGATGGGTTGGGGGTTAATTTTGGATTAGGATTGTGCAAATGATTAGAAGGGGGATTAGGCTAATTTAGAAGGGCTTAGAAGAATCTAGAAGGAGGTTAGAAGAATCTAGAAGGGGGTTAGTAAGCAAGTGCGCGAGGATAAATAAGCTTTTTAATTTAAATGTTTTATTTAATTAAAATAGAGAGTGCTACTTGCATTTGTAGGAGAATGCAAGTGGATAGAGTTTTTAAATAAATATTTAATTTATTTAAATAGGGGTTTGGTTAGGGATTTTAAATAAATGTTTAATTTATTTAAATGGGAGGAAAAGGGAATTAAATAAATTTATCAATTTATTTAATATTTGGATTATAGTTAGCAATTAAATAAATTTATGAAAATTATTTAATTAGATTAGAAGAATAGGCTAAAAATGAATTAATTAAATGTGAATTTAATTAATAGAGGAATAATAGTGCATTAAAAAAATATTAAATATTTATTTAATTTAGTGGACAAATTTATGTGTCTACAACTCCCATTGAAAGACCAAATTTATAACAAAAATTGATCCTCTCAAGTACTTGTTGTCTAAGGTTGCTCTCATAGGATGCACAACTAAATGGGTCATGCTACTAAGTGAGTTCTACATTGAATACATAGACAAGAAAGCAATAAAAGGACAAATCATAGCAATGGGTCGATGCTTCACTTCAAGGTGATCACCCCCTCATAGAAGAATTTCTTGACGATTCTATCATGTCTGTCACACAATCAACCCAATGGCAATTATATTTTCATGGTTCCTGCACACAACATGGATCGAGGGTAGGTATCTTACTGATTGCACCTCAAGGCGATTGCATTCCTAAATCTTACAAGATAACCTTTGCATGCACAAACAACATAGCAGAGTATGAAGCTCAAATTATTGGACTCCATTTAGCTATTCAATGAAAGATCACAGAGCTAGAAGTCTATAGAGACTCCCAACTTGTCATTAAGCAAGTTAATGATAAGTATCAAACAAAAGATGACAAGTTGTTACGTTATCACCACATGGTCAAAGACTTCAAGCAACACTTCACTTTCATCTAGTTTGAGCAAGTTCCTAGGACAAACAACAGAGCTGTTGACACAATGGCTACAATTGGTTCTCTCCTATAGATGCCCGCAAATAGTCAGAACTGTGAGTACTTGGTTGAGCATCTTCTAGTACCAGCTTACGATGTCCCTGAATTAGACATGGTATGTGTCCTCATTGGTCCTGATTCCCCATGGTATCAAGAAAACTTCACTTACCTTCGAGATAACACCATTCCCCTTCGCCTTACCAAAACCCAACAACAGATGTTGATTCGATAATCCACTCACTACACTATCCCGAGTGATACCCTATTTCGAAGACACTTTGATGGAACCCTCCTAAGGTGTTTAGACAAAGAGTCCAGGCTGATCGAGCACTATGTGAAGTACACAAAGGTACCCATGAAGCATACTCAAGCGACCTCACTCTAGCTAAGAATATCTTGTGCACAAGATACTAATGGCCCACAATGGATGAAGACACATATCACTATGTGAAGAAATGTATCCCTTGTCAGAAGCGTGGTGACAAGATTCATGCACCTTCTCAAGATCTGCAACTGTTTATCACACCTTGGCCCTTCTCACACTGGGGGATTGATCTTATTGGAAATATCCATTCCACCTCATCTAATGGCCACAACTTCATAATTATTGCCACTGCATACTTCACCAAGTGGGTGGAATCCATACCACTCACTTTCACTTCTAGCAAACAAATCTCCAAGTTTATTTTGAATTATCTAATCTACCACTATGGAATTCCTAAAGTTATCATTATAGACAAGAACAAACCCTTCAAAAATTAGGATGTCAAAGAATTATGCCAAAATTTCACTATCCAACACCACTTCTCCACCTCCTCACTCTGTGTATCATTGCATAACATCCTTCCCGATGAAGAGTACAGAGTGGCCAGGCTACTAGAGCTAGAATTTCTAGATGAAAGGCATCTCAAGGCCTTAAATCACCTCCGAGTATATCAAAATCATCTACGACTAAGCTACAATATGAAAGTTAGGACCTAGGAATTTGACAATGGTGATCTTGTCCCTATGAAAAATTGGATAAATGTCTAGGACCGTGAGAAGAAAGGAAAGTTTGAGCCTGATTGGCTTGGACCCTATGTCATCACTCCAAAATATGGATCCTTTGGATGAACCCATAAACATCATGCATCTAAATAGATTCTATGCCTAGTCTTCAAAGATTACTAGTTTTCAAAATCAAAAAAAGATCAAAAAAAAAAAAAAATCATTAAAAATACAAAAAAAAGAAAAAAAGAAAAAAAGTAAACAAACATCAATTCATCCAATAGTAAAAAAAAACTTTGTGGTGCTATGGGCAAGTACCTTGGTGAAAACTTGTTCTTAGGCATCAAGGTAGAATAAGTTAGATCCATTATCTCTTTGGACACTCATCCCACCTTCTTGTATTACTCCCCCCCACCCCAACTAGCATCCACATTTCTTTAGTAATGTAATCCATTAATTCGCCACTTGGTCTGTCATTCGCTGCCCTATCTATGTAGGTCACTTCCGTCTTGAGCACCCACATCCTTTGCCTTGATTCCTGACATTCACTCATTCTCCCCCATGAGATGATGAGCTTTCATCCAAATTGTGAATAAGGATTGTCCCAGTACATTGATCTTTTATCCCATCACACTGAGATTTACCCCACTTTTGAGCTTATCCTATCAAACTGAGATTCATCTTGACTTGCACGTCACCTAAGCATCTATCCACACTGTGCTAACCAAAATCTCAGCAGTGGGATTCTATACTTGCATCCACTTGCCCCACCGTCTGCTCTATTGCCAAAATCAGTCCTACCAATTACCTTTGCCCATCAAGATGCATCCTTCCCATATTGTTTGGCACGTTATCACAATCCTAGTCCTACTCTTGGAAAGAGATGTCAGTTGTCCAAGTGCATGTTGTTTGCATAATTAGTCTTTTCACTTTGATTTACATTTTGTGTCCTATGACTACTCTTATCTAGGGCTACCATGATTATCCTATATCTTGGTATGTCTTGGGTGGGTGTATATCATGGCATCTTTTGTGGTATCACATGTTTGAGGGTTTCTCTTATATGATCCTGTAGTCCCACATTTACATCAACATGGTTTTTGCGAGCATGTGCGCATTGAGATACCTATTGTCTGAGAGTCTAGTCCATGCCTTGCATATTTACAACATCCCAACTCCTATAATTAGTGGTGTAGATAATCCCTGGCAATATTAAACTAGCTTTTCTCTCCAAATCTACACAACAAGAGTCATAATATATTAAATTATTTTACATTAGGGTTCATTATATATGCATAAGGTTCAATTTTTTTTAGGGTCATTAGTTATAATATTCATTTGCATCTCATTTAGGTATCTTTAACATTAAAGTTAATTCATTAAAACTCATTACCTATCATTTAGGAAATATGGTTCTCTCATTCTTTGCATATCATTTAAGTTCTACATCATTCCATATCATTTAGTCTCATTACATTCATTAAGCATCCATATTATATCATAATCATATTGTTAGAGTTATATTGTATTAGCTAATAATTATTTATTTAATTATTAGTCTATTAAACTCTACGCTTAAGCTAAACTTAGGCATTTAATAAATATTGTAGGTATTTAATAATTATTCTAATTATTAAATACATATTATCCCTTTAGGGTTTCTTTAGGGTTGCATATCTTTAGGGTTGTATTTCCTCAACTTCTTCATGGTATCAGAGCCTACATCTGTTGTTGCTTGTTCCTGATTTTTTAGAAGATTTTTTGGAGGAGGGTTTCAAGTTTTTCAGAGTTTTTTATTGGATATGGGTTAGCTATTTTGTTTATGATAATTTTGGGCTCAAACGGATCTCACCGTTGAGCTCAGAATGCCCCAAAACCCCCATTTCCATATAAAATTTATCAAATTTGGGTTCTGAAATTTTTTCTTTGGTTTTGCCTTTTTTTGGCACGAATTTTGAGAAATTCATCAAAAAAATCATTAAAAAAAAGTCAGAGTAGTTTAGGCCAAAAAATACCTCACCGTTGGCTTCCAAATGGCATTTCCAGTCATTTTGATATATAATTCGACCTATTTCGGTGACAAGTGCATCTGGGCCACGATTTTTTCATTGGCATGCTTTACGAGGCACAAAAATCCATACGGCTGTACCTGCAAATGCATCAGAAAATTTTTGTCAAAAAATAATAATAATAATAATAATTTTTTTTTTTACCCTTTTTATGCCCTAAAAGAGGGGTTTTTTTTTTTCTTTCG
Organism: Cryptomeria japonica; assembly: GCF_030272615.1. Classification (NCBI taxonomy): domain Eukaryota; kingdom Viridiplantae; phylum Streptophyta; class Pinopsida; order Cupressales; family Cupressaceae; genus Cryptomeria; species Cryptomeria japonica. The sequence goes on along the minus strand of NC_081407.1, from coordinate 264,937,232 downwards.
GTCATACGGAGGCGCTTTTTCAAAAACTTTATATCGTCGGAAAGCTCTTTGCGAGCTCTCTTTAGATCTAGAGGTTTGATCTTTTTATTTTTCTTTTTTGATGGAATTTTTTGCTATCAATTATGTCTCTTCTTATCATTTTAGCATTTCATTTATGCAAACGCACTGAGATAAAGTGCCATCATGCATTGTTTACTTGAGATCTTGCCCATCTTGTGCCTTTTTGTACATGCACTACTTATAAAGTGCCATGGGGGGGTTGATGTTTGCCTTTTGTTTTCCATCCACCTTTGTCCAGTGAGTGTTCCTTCCATGACATTTGCCTCATGATGTGTGTCAAGTGAGTGTTCCTTCCACGACACTATGTACTTTCTCAGCACCTTTGATGTTCCTAGTTCTTTGTCATGTAGCACTTGTTGGTCGTTCTTTTCAGTTTACCTGTCCCTCTCCCTCTTCAACATTATGGGGAGGTTTGTCCTGTTGGTTCTAATGTTTCCTTGGTTCGACTGATCAACTCTTCAGGCTTTGGTGTCTCATGCCATCTATATCTTCGAGTTCAGTTGTTTGCCCTTGTTTGCCATCTGATTCGAGTAGTGTCATTTGAGGGCACTCATACAGATTACAGTCTTCTCTACCTGGTCATGTTCTATTTTAGTGGAGGTTCTTCAGATCAGCAGCTACTCTTCGACAGTGTTTGCATCTATTTCATGCTTCAGTGGTGTTCTTCTTGCTTTTCCATCTCTTTTTGGAGTAGAGTTTTTTTCCCAAGTGGTTTTCTCTATTTCTCCGTTTCATAGAGATTTGGTTGTGATTGGGTGCCTCATCAGGCCTTGTTGCCGGGACCCAAATTTGCCTTCATCATGTAGTTGCATTTTTTGCTTCTTGCATTTAGTTTTCTAGCTACTCCCTAAGTTCATCTTAAGGGGGGGTGTTAGAGTTATCTTGTATTAGCTGATAATTATTTATTTAATTATTAGTCTATTAAACTCTACACTTAAGCTAAACTTAGGCATTTAATAAATATTGTAGGTATTTAATAATTATTCTAATTATTAAATACATATTATCCCTTTAGGGTTTCTTTAGGGTTGCATATCTTTAGGGTTTCTATTATCCTTTTATAAGGATTGTATTGTACTTGTTCATTCAATTGATTCCCTTTCTGAATGATAATTTTCTTCTTCAGAGCATTTATGCTTTTTTGCTTTATGTGCTTCCATTCTTCTCTTGTGATAGGTATTTGCATGTAGGTGTTCTTGGGATCTCTGAAGTTGGATTTCCTCAACTTCTTCACATATATGCATATAGGTCATACATAAATTCATCATATCAACATCATTCATATCACATCCTACATACACTATAGGTTAGACATATTCATCACATATCAAAAATCACCATAGCATTACAAATCCCATACACTACATAGACATCATGCATCCATCTTGCATCCACAATATGTTAGGAACATGACATATAAGCATTACAAAAATAAAATAAAAACATGTACATATATCATATGGGCATACATTCATCCTGCATCACAAACATGTCAGATAATCATCATCATGCATCCTCATAACCATACAACCATCCATCATAATCCATCAATCATCATATAGAAATCAAAGTCCATAATAAAGTACACATATACATTGCCACCAAAAATCACCTCATATATATCAAAAGTAATGTATCCAATCATGATACAATGAAAATCCTTGAAGGGTCAAAATGTCACACATATACTGAGAGCTAGCCAATGCTCTCCCTGTCACCTGCCCCTAGGTTGGCTCAACCACTTGATGGACTTGGTGGTGGTGGTATCAGTTCCCTCATCCCAATTGAGTCTCTCAAAGTTTATGTCCAAGTTTGTCTCAACTGAGTCCTCTATGCAAAGGAACAAGCTCATTGATTGACAGGTACTGCATCCTGATACAACCCCTGGTAATATTGTGCCTCTCACAAAGCTCTCTCTACCAGTCTCCTTGCATCCATAGAATTTGTAAAAAGAGTCACCATCTACCCCAGATCTATGGCTCGTCAAGCCATGCCTCTCTCCCCTCACAACCATGTGGCATCTACCTCTGACCGGGCTAGCCAAGCTCTTAGTTCCTGCAGTTCATCGTCCATCCTCCTCATCTTCTCCACCACAACCCCTCCCCTAGATACCTCTAACATCTCTGAGGTGGTCTCTGGCTCAGTCCTATAGTTGTCTCGCTCTACTATGGAAACCTCAACATCTACCCTCAAGGCATCCCTCTTTGACCCGACCCTCTCCAGATCTGTTTGTAGGCTGTCAACTCTAGCTCTCTCCTGCTCTGCTCTAGCCCTCTTTGCTACTAAGTGGTCCTGTAGGCTCCACGCTTGGGCCTTCTTTGTATCCCTCTCCAAAAAAGAGTGATCCAAAATGGCTTGAGAAATCTATCCCTGTGTCAGTCCCCCCTCCACCTGTACCTCCATCGACTTTGCCTATTGCTGAACTGGTGGTGGAGTTCCCTCCACCTATGGAGCTAGTCTTGTCTGCTCCCTTTGATCCTGTACCTGTATCTATCTGAGTACTTATACCTTTCTCCTCCCTCCTCTCTGTGGAGGCCATCGTCTAACCATGGCCCCTCCCGCTGCTCCTCTTTCCCCTACCGTATCCCTCTCCCCACCCACTATCTCATCCACTGATGGTACAATCTCATCCATCTCAAGAACACTTGACATGATCAACTGAACTAGTCTATCGGTCTCCCACCATGTTGCATATGCCCTTGTGCACTCAGGATCTTCAATCTCTGGCCTCTCCTTCTAGACGACCATCTCTGCACCTGTCTAGCTCAGTTGAACCTCAAAAGGTCCAACGACATCACCCCATGTAGTGGTCTCCCCAATAATGTGAGGATGTGTCCTCTCCTTGCCCACAATGTCTTGTCACTCCTTGAATTGTCACATGACCCTGTGTGGTAGATATTGGTGTATGATGTGTATTGTGTGCCCAAACAACCAACACAGAGTCTGAGCCCAAGACAACAAGATGTCTCATCCCCATTGCTCGCAATCACGATATGGATGCCATGTGAAGTCCATCATCTCATTGAATATATGACACCAAAAATAGATAGCCTTGACACAAGTATGATGCAGAAGTCCTTTGTATCTATCCACATAAGAGTACCTCCTCCTACGAGCCTAAACTCCTAGTGGTCACATGACCACTATGTGCTCCCATGCCCATATATGGAGGAGTGTGACACCTGTTCTGAGGTTCTTATAACCTTGGTAAACACACATAAGCATTTCATGATATAATTGTCCTCAAATCGCAATGCCCCATGCATCGAAGACACCATCCTCAAGCATATAATATAAACATCTAGACCATCCTATAGAAAAACCATGCCCACTGAGGTCAGGCATCATCCTCTCGCTGATGAATCCACATATGAACAACACAAGTCACATAATTCCCCGATGTGGATCCATCATTGGCTCAAGCACCATCCGTTTCCGGTCCATAAGTAAATCATATGAAACACAAATACTCTACATGTACCACTCTGCGCACTCCAATCTATACTCTGGAATGATCTCGTAGATGGGTACCTTTAGGATCTGCCAAACGTCAAGACATGTGATGCGGGCCTCACTCGTTAGTAGGTGGAGTGTGCATGTCTCACTGTGTTGGTTCTCAACTAGTGTCGTCGTCATCATCGTGTGGCATCAAATTTGAGGCTACTGTGCAACAAATCCTAGACCAATCCATGATAGCACAGTATGCTCGACGCTGCTCAACTGACTCCACAACACCATAGTGGGAGGCCAATGCTCCTGTGATCCTAAGATTGCAAGATCCTCCTACAACCATCCAAATCACTTCATTATCCCTTTCTTCTAGTATTCTAACTTATTTCTATCTTTAGGGCATCTTATCGAAGCCCCTTATCCTTGTCTTTGCCTTCTATTTTCTCTCCTTTTCCTCTCAGATGGAGATAATATTTCCTTAAACACAAATGATGTTTCCTTAAATGGAGACTCCAAAACTATGTCCTATGCATCGTTCCATAGGGCGGAGACGATGTTTCATAGTCTCCTCCCCCTATCCCCCTTTTCCCGCAACATAGACACTGATTTGACGATCAACATTTGCACAAGCGTTTCCACACCTGTACAT